>NW_023216768.1:0-625 GCF_002007445.2 Ailuropoda melanoleuca
ACTGCCAGGCCAGCCTCCCCACGGCGCCTGCGCGCTCCCTCTCCGACGACTTGGAAGTTGAATGGGGACGTGGTTCAAGTTCCCCATGCGTCCTGAGGGCCGTTTACACACAACATAACATTTGCTTGCTGTTTGACTTTGATGGATGCAAATTTATTGTAAATGAGCCCAGCGTTCATTAGTGTGTAAACATATGTTGTCGATGGCGGCATACGGGGCCACGTGCCGGATGTCGTGGCTGGTCTCCACTGGACACCAGCTGCCAGCCTCGCCTGCCTTGCTTCTGGCTAAGGCTCCAGATGTTGCTTCTCTTGCACCGAGGGGTCTACGTTAGCTACAGGGCCCTTCTCTTCCACGAGAGAAGCGCAGACAGATCTGCGGAAAGACATGAAGTTTATAGGCTGATCTTTGAATGCTGGCTACTTGGCCATCTGCCCTGACTCACAGATCATTCTTTCTGTTCCGTGACTCCTTGGGGCTGAATCATCGTTCGATTCTACTTCTGCTCAATATTTCTCTGCAAGCAATGCTGTTGCTGTTTCCAGTGCCTTTAGAAATACCTGTAATAAGCACAACATTGTTGCAACGAGAGTGTGCTGTTCTGCGGATGCCCATTGAGCTAACA
>NW_023216769.1:0-625 GCF_002007445.2 Ailuropoda melanoleuca
CAATAATAGATTCAGTCCCCCCTGGGTTTTGTCACTTGCCACAGGTCTGAGGCAGCGTGGGCCTTGGTGCTAGTAGTTCAACGTACTGCTTTCATGCTCTGATTCTGGGTGGAATTCCTATTTTTCACTTTATAATCTGAGATTATGGAATCAGGGGCTGTGTACGCATCTGGAGGATTACACACATACCTGTACTTACCCGTGTGCAGTTGGTAACGTATGATGGCCATTTCTCCAGCCCCCACAACAGCAAGGACAACAGGAAGCTTCAGGGGTCTTTGCAAACCCTCCTAACTATCCCCTACCCAGGAAAGCCTGTCGCCCTTGTCTTGTGAGTCCACATCTTCTGTTAACACCTTTAGTTAGACAGTGGTTTCTTAGGATCCTGAGGCTGCATGTATTTGTTCCCAGGGAATTAGAGAGATCACATCCAATGCCACTAATCTATCCCTAGGCAAGTTATTGTCTTCTGACTTCCTAGTTCCATTTTGAAGCAACACACACATGGTTGCCCTTTGTGCAGACCTATTGCAAGGCACTGGGATGGCTCACTCATTGGTAGAGGTAATGAAATTGGCTCAAGGAGTAAAATCATTTGGTCTATTTTTAGTTCCATGGCTGTACC
>NW_023216770.1:0-2245 GCF_002007445.2 Ailuropoda melanoleuca
ATCCCATAATGCCGGGATCACGCCCTGAGCCGAAGGCAGACGCTTAACCGCTGTGCCATCCAGGCGCCCCTGTGGCACTGTTTTAGATGGACTTCTGCCAAGGGTGTATTGGATGGAGGTGGATTCATAGGAGAGCACGGGGGCAGGGTGAGTTGTTAGCAAGCTTGGTGGAGGGTGTTCATGCTGATTTTCACAGGTGTCCATATATCTAGGCTAGGGGACAGGGAGAGAAATAGCACCTGCTAGTTCTTTTGTTCTTGGAGAAGTCTCCTAAAGATCCCTGCCCCTCCAGCACATGTTTTGAGATTAATAAATAAATCTTCCCATATACCCCAGGTGCTTTTTTAAACTGGTTCTGTGCTATATCTCAGTGGGGTTGTTTGGGCAGGGACTCAGCTTCCTATCACCCTCTAACTCTCCCAGAGTTGAGCTGCTAATTTTTAAAAGTTCCAGGTGTTAAGCTCCACTGAAAACCAGAGGCATTTAACTTCATGAGTTTTTAGAAAGCCAAATGTTGTGGGGATTCATCTTCCCAAAGCTGGTCCCCCATTCCTGGGGTGTCTCATGTGAGATTTGCTCTTCTCCCTTCTTTATGCCTGTGATGTCACTTCCTCCAGTGGACAGTCTCACAGGTCAGTTTGGTTACCAATTGTATCTTCACCCTTCCTCCCATTTTTGATATAGCCTCTCCTCTATGATTAGCTGTGTAGAGTCTGTTCTTTCCATCTTTGAGTCATTTTCTGGGTTATTTACACTGATGTGGGTGTTAACTAGGTATATCTAGGGACAAGGTGAACTTAGGATCCTCTTACTCTGCCATCATCCACAGAAGTAATAAGGACAGTTTTTGAGAATAAAGTTTATAGCAATAAATGCCTATATTAAGAAATTTAAAAGATCTCAAGTATCCTAACTTTCTGCTTCAAGAAACTAAGAAAAAGAACAAACTATGCTCAAAGTTACTAGAAGGAAGGAAATAACAAAAATGAGAGCAGAAATAAATGAAATAGAGACCAGAAAAACAATAGGTAAGATCAACAAAACAGAGCTGATTTGTCGAAAAAAATGAAATTGACAAAACTTTAGCTAGACTACAAAAAAAAGAGAAGACTCAAAATTAGAAATGAAAAAGGATACTACAGAAATACGTAGGATCATAAGAGGCTATAATGAACAACTAGATGCCAACAAATTAGATAACCTAGAAGAAATGGATAAATTTCTAAAAACATACAACCTACAAGAGTGAATCAGGAAGGAATAGAAAATCTGAACAGACCACAAACAAGTAAAGAGATTAAGTCAGTAATAAAAAATATCCCACACAGCAAACCTGGGACCATATGGCTTCACTGGTGAATTCTACCAAGCATTTAAAGAAGAATTAACACAAATCCTTCTCAAACTATTCCAAAAAAACAGAAGTGGAAACACTTTCAGAATCATTCTGCAAGGCCAGAATTACCTTGATACCAAAGCCAGGTAAGGATACTACAAGAAAACTATGAGCAAATATCCTGGATGAATATAAATACAAAAATTCTCAACAAAATATTAGTGAACTAATCATTTTAATGTCTTCTTGAATTCAAACACCATAACCAAATGGGATTTATCCCTGGGATGCAGACTGGTTGAAAATAGGCAAGTCGAATGTAATACATTAGTAGAACGAGAGATTAAAATCATATGATAATCTCAATAGATTCAGAGAAAGCACTTGATAAAATACAACATCCTTTCATTATAAAAACCCTCGACAGATTGGGTATAGAAGGAACATACCTCTACATAATAAAGGCCATATATAATAAACCCATAGCTAATATTATACTCAGTGGAGAAAAATTGAAACTTTTCCTCTAAGATCAAGAACAAGACAAGAATGCCCATTCTCCCTACTCTTATTCAATATAGTACTGGAATTCCCATCAAGAACAATTAGGCAAGACAAAGAAAAGGCATCCAAATCAGAAAAGAACTAAAATTGTCATTATTTGCCCATTAAATGATTTTATATACAGGAAATCTCAAAGACTCAACCAAAAAAACTGTCAGCACTAATCAACAATTTCAGTAAAGTTGCAGGATATACTTAGACTAATAATGAAACATCTGAAAGAGATAGAAAGCTATTCCATTTAGAATAACATCAAAATCAATACCAAGGAATAAATTTAACCAATAAATTTAATCACTGAAAGATCTACAAAACTTTGCTGAATGAAACTGAAAAGACTCAAAT
>NW_023216771.1:0-275 GCF_002007445.2 Ailuropoda melanoleuca
GATAAACCAGGAAATCAAAAATCAATTTAAACAATTTATGGGGACCAACGAGAATAAAAACACAACGGTCCAAAACCTATGGGATACTGCAAAGGCAGTCTTAAGAGGGAAATACATAGCAATCCGAGCGTCACTCAAAAGAACAGAAAAATCTAAAATGCAGTTTTTATATTCTCACCTGGAACAGCAACAGAGGGACAGGCCTAATCCATGCACAAGGAAGCAGTTGACCAAGATTAGAGCAGAAATCAACGAATTAGAAACCAGGAGTACAG
>NW_023216771.1:404-1664 GCF_002007445.2 Ailuropoda melanoleuca
ATGACTGAAAAGGGAGAGGTCACGACCAGCACCATTGAAATTGCAAGGATTATTAGAAACTTTTATCAACAGCTTTATGTCAATAAATTAAGCAATATGGAAGAGATGGAGGCCTTCCTGGAAACCTATAAACTACCAAGACTGAAACAGGAAGGAATTGATTTTTTAAACAGGCCAATTAATTATGAAGAGATTGAAACAATGATAAACAACCTTCCAAAAAACAAAACTCCAGGCCCGGACGGTTTTCCTGGGGAATTCTACCAAACATTCAAAGAAGAAATAATACCTATTCTCCTAAAGCTATTTCAAAAAATAGAAACAGAAGGAAAGCTACCAAACTCATTCTATGAGGCTAATATTACCTTGATCCCCAAACCAGGCAAAGACCCCCTCAAAAAGGAGAATTACAGACCGATTTCTCTAATGAATATGGATGCCAAAATCCTCAACAAGATCCTTGCTAATAGAATCCAACAGTACATTAAAAGGATTATCCATCATGACCAAGTGGGATTCATACCTGGGATGCAAGCATGGTTCAACACTCGCAAATCAATCAATGTGATACATCATATCAACAAGAAAAGACTCAAGAACCATATGATCCTCTCAATAGATGCAGAAAAAGCATTTGACAAAATACAGCATCATATCCTGATTAAAACCCTTCAGACTATAGGGATAGAGGGTACATTCCTCAATCTCATAAAAACCATCTATGAAAAGCCTACTGCAAGCATTATTCTCAATGGGGAAAAGCTGGAAGCCTTTCCCTTAAGATCAGGAACACGACAAGGATGCCCACTCTCGCCACTATTATTCAACATAGTACTAGAAGTCCTTGCAACAGCAATCAGAAGACAAAAAGGGATCAAAGGTATCCAAATCGGCAAAGAAGAAGTCAAACTGTCTCTCTTTGCAGATGACATGATACTCTATATGGAAAACCCAAAGGAATCCACTCCCAAACTATTAGAAGTTATAGAACAATTCAGTAAGGTGGCAGGATACAAAATCAATGCCCAGAAATCAGTTGCATTTCTATACACGAATAACGAGACTGAAGAAAGAGAAATTAGGGAATCCATCCCATTTACAATAACACCAAAAACCATACGTTACCTTGGAATTAACTTAACCAGAGACGTAAAGGACCTATANGACTTAACCAGAGACGTAAAGGATGTATATTCTAGAAACTATACATCACTCTTGAAAGACATTGAGGAAGACACAAAAAGATGGAAAAATATTCCA
>NW_023216772.1:0-625 GCF_002007445.2 Ailuropoda melanoleuca
TGTGTTTTTTTTAAGATTTTATTTCTTTATTTGAGAGACAGCTTGAAGGGAGAGCATGAGCAGCGGGGAGGGGCTAGGGAGAGGGATAAGCAGACTCCCCGCTGAGCATGGAGCCCATCCCAGGACTCTGGGGTCATGACCTGAGCCAAAGGCAGACTGTTAACTGACTGAGACACCCAGGTGCCCCTGATATACATGTATTTTTAATAAATAGTTGACTTAATAGATACTATTTACAAAATGCTCTGAAGGGCAAGTTAATCATCTCCTTATCTTATCATATATATTTGCAACTCCAGTGGTAGATACTCAATTTTAATATATCATTTCCTTATGGTTTTCTTGTTCTCTAACTTACAAAAATTTAATTAAACAAGAAAAAGATAATGCAGTTCAAGATTTGGGGATGAGTAATACCCAGTTTCACCAAGCTTATATACAGAACGAAGACATGTGTTTGGATTTCAGTTCCATTCTGCATTATGGTACCCTTGGGAAATTTGCTATAAAATCCTTCTCCATTAGGCACTATTTTTTATATGTGCCAATAGTTTTCATATTTGTTTTAGTCTGGAATGGACAGAACCCAAATAGAGTTATTAATATCTTTGTGAAATTTTTTTTT
>NW_023216773.1:0-625 GCF_002007445.2 Ailuropoda melanoleuca
TGTGTGTGTGTGTGTGTGTGTGTGTGTGTGTGTAGTTGGTCTGGATCTATGCTATCGGCTCAAAGTTTAAGTTTGGTCCTTTATTCTGTTTTGATTAAGCAATTCTCTTGCTCACTGGCTCTCCCACCTGGAGAGGTTGTTAAAGCTGAAATTGCTGATAAAGTAAGTGATTCTGTAATGGTGTCTGATAATTTGCACTTCTAAAAAATTCTCAAGTGATACCACTGTGGATGGTACAGGAAACACACTTTAAGAACCTTCGTTCTTACCTGATCTGACTACAAGGTTACCTGAATCCTGTTACTAGACTATCCTTGCATCTTCCCCGGATAAGCCTTTTATGCAAGGTGCTTATGGGAGTGCCCAAAAGAAAGCTGGGACACTGTGCTGGTAGAATGAGTTGTCCAACTAGGATTGTGTCTTCCTTCTAATAAATATATGCATGGAGGGAAGAAATCATCCCAAGGCTTGTTTTCCTTGAACATGTTACCTAGTCTCAAACTCATGGGAGAGGAGACCTACAAATGTCACCTACTCTAACTACTAAAGGTTGCAGATATCTATTAACTAACTACTGACAAATACCAAATTGGCAGAGATCAATTTTCTACAGGCTCTAAGAAAC
>NW_023216774.1:0-625 GCF_002007445.2 Ailuropoda melanoleuca
GAACTGGTTACATTTATAACTCACATCTTGAAACTCAGCACTTATTATTATTCAATGTTCCCCTTGATCTAGGTCCCAGACTAACTCATCATTCCTTGCTGGGTACCTTAAGACACCACGTTACATCTTTTGACCATTCTTCACAACAAAAAAGTCTCCCCCTATCTTTTGCTCCTGGAAACCTGTTCTTCAAGGTTCAATCTAAATGTGATGAACTCTGTGAAACCTTCCTTGATTTTCTTCCCAACCGGGTTCACAGATCTTCTTAGCTTCCTCATTTGGTATGTCTGGCTTTCCTTCGAAATCAGAGTTTCTCAACATTAGCACAATTGACGTATTTTTGGGTTTTTTTTTTACTGATTGATTTGTTTTTAAGTTTTTGTTATTTTTCAATAATTGTAGATTCACATGAGTTTGTAAGAAATAATACAGAGGGATCTCATGCACCCTTCACCCACTTTCCCCCAAATGGCAACATGTTGCAAAACTATGGCACAGTAGCACAAACAGGCTATCGAAATTGATGCAGCCAAGATACAGAACATTTCTAGCTGCACAAGGATCACTCAAGGCACCTTTTTATTCTCACGTCCTCATCCCTTCTTCCCCCACTCCCTCCTTCATC
>NW_023216775.1:0-625 GCF_002007445.2 Ailuropoda melanoleuca
GATTTTTACAACAGGCAGCATTTCCGTTTGACTTGCCGGTTGAAGACAGATGAAAATTCAGGGGGCGTACGGTGATGGATGGTTTGTGCTGCTCTGGTCTCTGCTGCTTCAGAAGTGGAGCTGGTGGTGCTTCCAGCTCGTCGCCTTGCTTGTCTGCACTTTGCCTTGTTAGCTGATGACTTCTTGGTGGAGCCTGTTTCCATCTTCAGGAAAAGCATCCCATGTATCCTGCCTTCCAAATGTTCAGTGTAAGCTACACGTTCCTTTAACAGGTGGTGGTGGTAGAGCTTTCTGGGCAGTTCCTGCATGTGCATGTGTCTCTTTCCTCCTGTTCCCTCGGGGCTTCTTTATCTGTCAGGTCATCTGCCAGGTAGATGCTAAGTTGGAAGAAAGGAGCTGCCGAGGCTCAGAGTAGCTCTGCTGAATCTCGCCGTGCTTGGCTTCTCAGGCTCGCCCTCCCTGTCGGAACCGTGTGGACCTGGGACGTTGCTTAACCCTCAGCTGGAAAGGGGCGGATACTGGTACCTGCCTCGCTGACGTGTTGAGCTATGAAGATCCACTGAGGTCACGGATACTGAAGTGCTGGGGCGCTCATAAGACAGGATTTATGGTCTCTGCAAAGATG
>NW_023216776.1:0-625 GCF_002007445.2 Ailuropoda melanoleuca
TTCACTGAATTTTAGTAAATTTATGGACTTATACAACCTTCATGCACTATAGCGTTAGAACATTTGTGATACCCCAAAAGAAACTTCTTGTCCATTTGCTGTCATTCCTTGTTCCCATTCCCAGTCCCCGACAGCCACCAGTCTGCTTCCTGTCTCTGTAGACTTGCCTTTTCCAGAGATTTCTTAGAACTCCTTTAAGCCTCAGTTTCCTTGTCTGAAAAATGGGCTTACCAATACTCCATACCTCAAATTATCATTGTGTGGATTAATTGGGATAATCTAATATCAGTCCAGTGGCTGGTATTCACTAGGCACTCAGTAAGTATTAACTATCATCATTATTTTACCTAGCTATCTGCAATCCTTTAGGGATTAAGCCTGCCAAGTTTTCTGAGGGAGATCTGAAGTATTAGATCAGGTTTACTCCACTGCCCTTTCTCATGTAGTTCTGGTACACACTTCCCAGCGGCAGCTGTAGCTTTGATTCCTGTCATTAGAATTGATGCTCTTTGGTGAAAAATGCTTACTTTTCATACCAGTGGAGTCTGCTACTTGTCAGAGTGGCTGGAGTTGGTCAGCTTCCACAGTCACAGATTCAGGAGGTTTCCTGCCCCACCCCCACCCC
>NW_023216777.1:0-625 GCF_002007445.2 Ailuropoda melanoleuca
CTGTGCAGTCAGCTCCCCAAAAGTAAGGAAAAAGGAAGGAGTGGAGCCATTGAGTATCATGTTCTCTCCTGAATTTTCCAATCACGTAAGTTACTCCCCCTGGGGGAGAAATTCAGATGGGCAAAGAAAAGGACCAGGAGTATGAAACTTAATTGGCTTCTTCTCAGTCTCCTCATCTTCCTGAGTTCTAAATAGTGGAGTTTTTCAGGGTTGACTCTTGAAAACTCCTACCTATCCTATTCCCTTCCCATTTAGTCTCCTCTAGTCTCATAGCTCTATTACTGATTATTCCCAAATTCATATCTCCAGACTGAAATACTTCTTTCAACTCTAGAACCTCATTGTCCTTAGGTCTTTACTCAAATGTGCTTTTCTCCATGCAGCTTCTCCTGACTATCCTATATAAAACACCTAGAATTCTCTACCAGAACTGTTTATCCCTTTATACTACTTTATTTTTCTCCACAGTACTCATCACCCTCAGCTATCACATATGCTTAGTATTTTGTTTGCCCATTCTCCACAGGCAGTGACTATATAGTGTAAGTTTTATGAGAGCAGGGTCTAGAATGTGCCTGGTATATAGTTGTCAATAAATATTTGTTGGTTGGATAAATGAGTGAAT
>NW_023216778.1:0-625 GCF_002007445.2 Ailuropoda melanoleuca
AGTAGGAAATTGGAGATCTAAAACAGAAAAGAAGGAATCATTATGTATTCATTGTTAAACAGGTTACCACTTAGGTAAGAGAGGCTTGCTCCCTCTAGGAATGCTGGGAGTTGGTGGGCACCACTCCTCATCCTAATCATGGTTGAAGGGCGCTGGTCAAAGTCCCGCCTGTCATTGGTTGAAGTCTGCTCCTGGAATGGGGAGAGAAAGCATTAATTCCCCAGTGCTTGTGACCTGCCTTTTGTGTGGCCGAGCAAGTAGCCTTTGGTCAGAGAATACCTCCAGACAGGAAATACTAGTTAAAAATATTTTAAAATTCTGGACAGTACATATGACAAGAAGTGATGTTTTAAGTTAGCCTGGTAAAGATCATGAACGTGTCAGGAAGAAGAAATAGCATGAGCTAAGGACACTAGAAGGAAAGTGTCAGGTGCTTTAAGTGAAAAAAATCAGCATGGTAGATTCTGGCAAGCTCCTGAGAGCATATTATAAAAAGAGTTGGAAAGATGATTAGGGACAGATTATGTAAGACTTTGCTGACCGTGTTTAAGATTTGGATCATATCCTATGTACGACAGGGAACTATAAAAGAGTTTCCAGCAGGGAAGGTCGTTAAATTTTCAGA
>NW_023216779.1:0-626 GCF_002007445.2 Ailuropoda melanoleuca
TAAATAAATAAATAAATAAATAAATAAATAAATAATAAAATAAAATATATAAGTAAATCTTTGAAAAAAAATAAAAAAAGATTTGAACACAACATCTTTATCAATGGATAACTAGGCTTAAGCTAACCAATTAAGTCTTACAAGAATATTAATCATAATTTTGTAAAAAAATTAAAAACAAGGCTATGTATGAACATAGAACCAAAACCAACTTGGAATTCAACACTAAAAAAAAAAAAATCCAATTAAAAATGGGCAGATGACATGAACAGACATTTTTCCAAAGAAGACATGCAAATGGCCAATAGACACATGAAAAGATGCTCAACATCAGTAATCATCAGGGAAATGCAAATAAAACCATAATGAGGTATTACCTTTTACCTGTCAGAATGACTAGAATAAAAAAGACAAGAAATAACAAGTATTGGGTGCCTCGGCGGCTCAGTCGTTAGGCGTCTGCCTTCAGCTCAGGTCATGATCCCAGGGTCCTGGGATCAAGTCCCGCATTGGGCTCCCTGCTCTGCTGGGAGCCTGCTTCTTCCTTTCTCACTCCCCCTGCTTGTGTTCGCTCTCTCGCTGTCTCTCTCTGTCAAATAAATAAATAAAATCTTAAAAAAAAAAAA
>NW_023216780.1:0-626 GCF_002007445.2 Ailuropoda melanoleuca
AAAAAAAAATGTAATTGTTAAAGCATAAATCCCTTTAAATGCTAAGATCAAAAGGAAGGTTTCCATCCAATGACACATAATTAAACATGCAGACGTGCCCAACTTTGATTCATGAATGCTTACGCACTTCTAAATTGTTGCCAGGGAGATCAGAGCCTGAGAAAATTAAAACCATTACGCCTCAAAAGGATACATGATTTTCACAGCTTTCTAACGTGATTTCCTGTTGTGCAGAACTTTGTGTTTTCCCATTTTCTCCTCCCTGCCTCTGTAGCGATGTTCAGGGCTGAATGCAAGCAGCTTTGCAAACATCCTTTGCTTGAGAATTCCCGCAGGCCCAGCGTGATGTGAGCACAGAGCCAGGCCACAAACACCCACCATTTTCCTATCGCTTTACGTGGGACAAATTCCTGCCTTATAGTCCCTGAGGATGGTCTCAGATGGTCTCAGATGCTTGGATGATGGGAATGCCAACATGGCACTTAAAGTCCTCAGACGTATGAGGTGTATTGGTCAGGATTCTCTAGTGGAAAGAACCAACAGGATTCATATCTGTGTCTGTATCCGTATCATCTATCTATATAAAGAGAACCGTGATAAGAATTGGCTCATGCCTTCATGGAGAC
>NW_023216781.1:0-4613 GCF_002007445.2 Ailuropoda melanoleuca
TTTTTTTTTTTCTCCCAGTTTTCAGAGGGTATTACAGATAGTGATCTAGAAATAATGTCCTGACTTTACTATTGTGGCGTAAGGTCTAAAAGTAAGGCCCAATCTTATTGATGTCTTGACATCTGTGGGAAACTGGGAAATTGTGAACGGCCTACATGCAAGTTCCCCTCCCTACTCTGCTCCAGAGGATAAGGTCCCCTGGCCAAGCAACCTCCCCATCAAACAGATCACGTGCCAGTCCTGTTTATTCCTGAGTAGCGGGTTTCAGTTCCCTCCCACCCCTTGAAATTCAGACAAGCCAAAACCCTCCTCCCACAGAAACCAGGGGCACCCCACCTTCTTGATACTACAAACAAGTTTGCCCCCAACAGCTCCTACTTGTTCATTCTGTTCCCCAGTGCAGACTGGCCCTATATGTGGTGCCTTCCTCCCCCTGGCTGCCAGTATAGATGACAAATAAATTGCTGACAATCTCATCTTTCCATGTCAGATGTGTGTTTGGCGTTCCCCAAAACTCTAGGGTGGTAATCCCTCCCTCACCAGTGGTATGAATAGGAGGCAATTAAAACAACTATCAATTCCAGAAGGACAGCAGTGATGGTGGGAAGTGAGAGCCAGGTTGGCAGGGATGTAGACCCAAAAGTCCTGGTTCATTCCCCTTGTGAGTTTCACGTCATGTTGGGTTTCTGAGTTCCTGAGGTAGTTCCTCCAGAGGGCAGGTAGGTGGAGGATGCGTGAAATAGGTGAAGGGGATTAAGAGTAAACTTATCTTGATGAGCACTGGGTGATGTATGATGAATCACTATATTGTACACTTGAAACTAATGTAACATTGTGCGCAAACTACACTGGAATTAAATTAAATTTTGAAAAACACCTATAAAAAAGATGTAAGTATTAGAAAATTGGGGAACTAACAACCATCCAAGACTAAAATTAAGAAAAACCCAAGCCTCAGAAATCTATCAGAGTGATGTTCTCTTGAAAAAAGTTTTTATTGCTGAATCATTCATTTTTTTAGTGTTTTGGTAACTAATTTCAAAAGTGACTTAATGTTAGCAAAAAGTCCAGATTCCATCCATAGTTGAGGTCCATAGTTCTCTGAGTAATTGCCCAAGATCAGCAGGGTATTATAGGTCATTATCAGATGAACACATCTGAAAAATGTCTGGGACACTTTGGACAAGATTTAAAATTTTTTTTTCTGGGTAAAGACAGTATACTAAGATAGAGAATGGACTGTATTCACTTTTCAAATTTTCTAAATATATTTTGACATCTGCATATTACTATAGGTTGTAATACTATGTATTATTATTTCAACACTATCTTACTCTATGGAGCACTTTATAAGGCTAGCAATAATTATTACCTCAGCCTGAAAGGTGGGCTTGTTAATTTAGAAAAACCTAAGTAAATAATAATGTTTCAATAGTTTCATAGCTCTCCTTGTCCTTTCCCACCATATCCTCTTAGATAACCCAAAGATAGCATAGCAGACAACAGGTGCTGTGACATGGTTTTCCCCCCACCACAGTGTTCTGTTCTATTTATAAATATTGCTCCATCCACCTTTATTTTAGAGAGTGACTTATGGAATAATTACAGGAACTTGTCCATAGTGTCTCAGAATTAAAAACAGCACAGAACCCTTGCTCTTGACTTTTCACGCTAACTACTGGACCCTAGCAACTTCTAGAGAACTAAGGGATATTGACAGCTCTCGTGGTCCAGCCCTCATTTCCAGATATACTCACATGTAAGTGAATTTCAGGAAAACACAGGTCCAAGGCATCCTTTTCCCCAACCTTCTAAGAGGTTGTGGGAGAAGTGACAGGAAGCCTGTGGTCAGATGTCTGGGTTCCAATCCTGGTTTTGTCACTAACTAGCAGAGTATCCTTTGGCAAGTTCCTCTTTCTGGGTCTCATTTTCCTTAATCTGTTAAATGAAGACAGTGGACCAGAAGATCCAAAGATTCTTTCAGATCTAAGTTTTTATGTACAGTAGATTATTTCTGGAGATAATCACAACAGTCCCTTCTACTGCCTATTTCCTGCCCTTCAAAAAAATAATTTACCTAGTAATTATAATAAAATGCACACATTTTGACAAATGGGCACACACCATGATCAAGGTACAGAACATATCTTTCACCCCAACAGGTTCCCTCATGCCCTTTGCTGTCACTCTCCACCCTCCAGCCCCAGGCAACCAGTGATGAGCTGCTTTCTGTCACTCTAGATCAGTTTACCTTTTCTAGAATTTCATATAAAAAGAATCACACAGAATGTACTCTTTTGTGTTAGTCTTCTTTCACTCTGCATAACCACATCTTTTTTGCAATGTGCCTGTACCATGCTCCCATCAAGGGCGGGATGTATTTCTCAATCTCTTTTGAATCTATGACAGCCCTCTGACTTGCTTTGACCAATAGAATATAGGGAGAATAATGTTTGTGTGATCTCTTTCAACCCCTTGGAAGACAGCCACCATGTAAAAATGCTTGAGCTAGGCTACCGAATTATGTGAGACCACATGGAGGGGGAGAGAGAGAGAGGGAGATAAGAGAGAGACATGTGGAGGGGAACCAGACATGTGGATGAGGCCACCTTTCTCTCCAATACCTGTTGAGGTACCCCAGTCAAGAATGGAGCAGAGAAGAGCCATCCTGCCTGAATTCCCAACCTAAGAATTGTGAGCAAATAAAATGGTCTTTGTTTAAGCCACTAAATTTGGGGGTAGCTTGTAACTTCAGTAACTTAGTAACTGAAACAATGTGTCTTCTCCCCTGTTTTCTTTAAAGGCCCATCAGATTTCTTTCAGACCCCAGGACTATTTGCTAACTATACAAACGTTTTTTTCTTAAATAGCTTCTACTCCTCTTACTTCCTTTTCTTCTTATTTTAAATTGATGTATAATTGACATACATTATATTAGTTTCAGGTGTAGAAAATAATGATTCAGTATTGATATACTGTGAAATAAAATGATCACCATAATATATCTAGTTAACATCCATTACCACACACAGTTACAGATGTGTGTGTGATGAAAACTTCTAAGATTTACTCTCTTAGCAAGTTTCAAATATGTAATATAGCATGATTAACTATAGTTGTCATGCTGTATATTACATCTCCAGGACTTATTTATTTTACAGCTGGAAATTTGTACCCTTTGACTCCCTTCATCTATCTTGGCCCCCACCCCCAACCTCTGGCAACTACCACTTTGTTCTCTATGAGATTTGGTTTTTTATTTCTCTTTTTGTTTTTAGATTCCATATATAAGTGAGATCTCACAATATTTGTCTTTCTCTGCATGACATATTTCACTAAGCATAATGCCCTCAAGATCTGTCCTTGTTGTCTTGTTACCTTTTCATATTATTCTTCCTTCAAGTTTCATAAATGGCACTACACACTAACTACTTGATAACCCTATTGCTTACGTGAGCTTGAAAATTATAAGGTGTTTTGGTTTTGTTGTTGTTTGGGGTTTTTCTTAGATTTCACTTCTGCAGTGTTAAAAAAAAAAAATCTCTAATTCCTTCCCTCTTCCCTTCAGACCCCACTGTCTGGCATTTGATTTACAGCATGTTCTAGAGAAAAGAATGCTGAGTTTCCGAGCCAAGAGCACTCACTTCATACCTAACGAGCTGTATGGTTCAGGGCAAGTTTGAAACCTTCCTGCACCTGATTTTCTCCATGTAAGCTATCTCATGGGCTGGTAGAGGGAAGATAAACTGCCAAAACAGATGGGAAAGTTACTTGAAAGCAAAAGTATTTTTCATTTCCTAACTCTGACAGTACCTCTGCAATATTTGTATGCCCTCCATGTGTCAAGTTCTCTGTCATAGGATTACATGCAAGATACATTCACCTATCACCGAAGACAAGATAAACACTATTTCTGCCTTACGGCTTATTGGGAGAAATGAGAGATGTGCGTGTGTGTGTGTTACTTTACTTTTTCTCATATAATGTTTTGTTGTGGGCCATTATGACTTGTGGTGATCAAGCAAAATCTGGTGAAGAAAATGTTCTCATGGAAGAATGGAAGCTGAGGTTTACAGGAAGAGATGCATTTGGTTTGTGGGGGACTTAACTATATAAGGCTTAGGATTTTTCAAAGTCACCTCTAGCAATGAAAAAATTATGGGAGTCCCATCTCTGTCCCCAAATGCAATTCTAAATCAATTTAATCTTATAAACCATAAAATAAAGGTAAAGAAGCCCAAGAGTTTCTGATTTGCACCATGATCGTTAACTTTGAAGCTTTGTTTGAAATAACAAATATAATCTTTCTGACTTTTTTCTCTTGTTGTTTATGGTGCCCTGTTTGGGGGTCAGATCATGATAGCAGCAGTAGCATCATCTGTGAACTTGTTAGAAGAGCTAATTCTGGGGCGCCTGGGTGGCTCAGTCGTTAAGCGTCTGCCTTTGGCTCAGGGCGTGATCCCAGCGTTCTGGGATCGAGCCCTGCATCAGGCTTCTCCGCTGGGAGCCTGCTTCTTTCTCTCCCACTCCCCCTGCGTGTGCTCCCTCTCTTGCTGGCTGTCTCTATCTCTGTTAAATAAATAAATAAATAAATAAATAAATAAATAAATAAA
>NW_023216782.1:0-626 GCF_002007445.2 Ailuropoda melanoleuca
AAAAAAATTTTAAAGCCTCTGTTTCTCTCAACACAAATCAGAAGTGTCTATTCACGCATGTGTCACAGCAGAATCACATATTTGATTCTCATATCAGGGCACTACTTTCCTTCCCCTTTCTCACTCCCCTCTCCTTGCTGAAGACTTTGGTTACCACCTCGTGTTTTGGGGGTCCTTGTGTTTAATTGAGGTATCATGTCCACAGCATACAACAAGACTGAATCATGATAGGAACCGTGCAAGGCGGGAGGATGACATCTTCCTATGTGAGCTGGACCTGGACTCTGCCCTGGGACTGAACACATTCCACTGTCTCGAGTACATTTTCTTTTTCTCAAGAAATACATTACTGCTGCACTTGCACCTTGCATTTCTGCAGCGGCAGGATGTCAACAGCCTCACTTGCAGGGACTGGCCTCCCTCCCCTCTCAGACGGGCTTCTTGCTACTTAAATAAGCAGGATAGATACACATGGATCTCTCTGGGTCAGTGCACAATCACCTTCACCAGGAACCACACTGCACCCACCCAGGGCGAGCAGGGAAAACAGCACTCCTGCTCCTTTATTCTGCTGGTTTATTTCCCCTGATTAGAATGGAAACTCTATGAGGAAAGGGAATTCTGTA
>NW_023216783.1:0-298 GCF_002007445.2 Ailuropoda melanoleuca
TGATATCAAAAGACAAAACAGAAAATTCTGAGAACTGAATCATAACAAAAAAACAATATATCAACATTTATAAAATATAGCTGCAGGATACTATATAGGGAAATGAACAAACAATAGGAAAAATTCATCAAGACTGGTTTTTTGCAATGATTATTAAAATTGGTAATCTTTGAGAAGACTGATCAAGAAATAAAGAGGGGCGCCTGGGTGGCAGAGNAGAGTGGTTGAGCATCTGCCTTCGGCTCAGGGCGTGATCCCGGCGTTCTGGGATCGAGCCCCACGTCAGGCTCCTCCGCTA
>NW_023216783.1:356-660 GCF_002007445.2 Ailuropoda melanoleuca
CTCGCTGGCTGTATCTATCTCTGTTGAATAAATGAATGGAATCTTTAAAAAAAAAAAAAAAGAAATAAAGAAAAAATAAATTCTCAATATTAGGAATGAAAGAGGGGTATCACTATAGATTGTATGGATATTTAGAAGTTAATAAAGGAGAATTATAAATGAGCATAAATTTGACAGCTGTGTGAAGTGAACAAATCTTTGAAAGTCACACATACTAAAATTAATCAAGAAAAAATAAATCCATGATAAATTCATGGTATATGAATATCTATATATCAATTACAATAATTAATTTTGTAATTTA
>NW_023216784.1:0-626 GCF_002007445.2 Ailuropoda melanoleuca
AAAAAAATGTCTATTCATGTTTTCTGCCCATTTTTAATTGGATTATTTGTTTTTGGAGTGTTGAGTTTTATAAGTTCTTTATATATTTCAGATACCAATGCTTTATGAGATATGTCATTTGCAACTATCTTCTCCCATTCTGTAGGTTGCCTTTTAGTTTTGTTGATTGTTTCTTTCACTGCGTAGAAGCTTTTTATTTTGATGTAGTCCCAATAGTTTATTTTTGCTTTCAAATTTATCAGCAGTACAGAAAATGAAATTAGACGAAAGGGACAGAATTATATTACTTTACCTTAACTATTATTTAGTACATAGCTTATTCTACTTTTTAAATGTTCTTAATAAACATGGAAGAAGAGAACATATTATGCACCAAGTAGATTTTTAGTGGAAAGAAGATATTTTTAACCCATGCTTCACTTTGATGAAAGTAAAGATTTTTGTGAAGATGAGTTAAGAGTAGTTAAGTAGAAGGAGCAGGATTCTAAAACATGGTCATCGAGTGCTGAAGTTATTTCTACTACAACTTTCTGCTACTTAAAGATATCTTGAAATTATCAGAAATTAATCAGGATATTCTGCTTTTTAAAGAGTTCTAATTAATAGAAATTTTGTAACATAACATG
>NW_023216785.1:0-626 GCF_002007445.2 Ailuropoda melanoleuca
AAAAAAAGACCCTGAGGTGCCCCCTCCACTACTGGCTTCCAAGTCCATTGCTAATTCTCTTTCAAGGCAGTTCTCTCTCAATAATAAAATGTTCATGGCCAGAAGTAGAAGGCGAAGCCAAGTCGAGCAATGCATACTACACTGTAAAGTCAGCAACAGGAGGCTGTGGGAACAGGATGCACCCTCAGAAGATTACAGTCTCACCACTACCACTTTCCCTGCAAAAACTCAAAAAACTATAAACCGTTTCAAATCACACAGAAACACTCCCCTTGTTATAGACACAGGACTGAAATATTAACAGCAAAGGAAGACCTCTTCTGAGTAGAGAAAGACCTATGATTCAGAAATCTGGTTGTATCTTTCAAACAACCCTCCTACCTCACATGTAGATGAAGAGTCCTTCAGCACCTAGAGGTAATGAGAGTGACACAAAGAGCTTGCTCACTCTGACAAGAGTAAACAATACCATCCCTACACAAGTCCCTCTTCTGTCAAGTTAAGAAAATCAAAAACATCAATAACAGGGGCGCCTGGGTGGCGCAGTCGTTAAGAGTCTGCCTTCGGCTCAGGGCGTGATCCCGGCGTTGTGGGATCGAGCCCCACATCAGGCTCCTTCGCTATGA
>NW_023216786.1:0-626 GCF_002007445.2 Ailuropoda melanoleuca
AAAAAAGATTATTTAAAAGTAATTTTACATTTACAGAAAATTTGCAAAAAGTGTAGTACAAAAAATGTACAAATATCAACAGTACAAAGAACTCCCATACACCTTTTACTCAAATTCAATTTGTACTGAAAATATTATTAACAACTCACCCCTTTTTCTGTGCCGTGTGTGTTTTATCTTCTGAATCAATTGAAAGTAAGCTGCATACACCTTACCCTTCAAGACTTCAATGCATATTTCCTAAGAACATAGAGATTCTGTTACCTAACCACAGTAGAATGATCAATTTGATAGGACACTTCTGTATAATCTGCTGTTTATATTCCAATTTTGTCAGTTGACCCAACAATCTGCTTACTGGCATGTTTTTCCCTCCTTACACAGTCCACTTTGGGATCAGTTACTGCATTTAGTTATTATGTTTCCTCAGTTCCCTTTCATCTGGAACAATTCCTCTGTGTCTCTTTTTTTTCTTCAACATTAACATTTTTGAAGAATAAACTTGCTTTACTTTTAAATAGACTATTTCTCATTTTGATTTTGTCGATATTTTCTTATGATCATGGCTGGAATGATGTGTAAGTGATGTGGTGACTGTCTCAGCGTTATCACATCTGGAGACACAC
>NW_023216787.1:0-626 GCF_002007445.2 Ailuropoda melanoleuca
AAAGAAAGAAAGAAAGAAAGAAAGAAAGAAAGACAGACAGACAGACATTCCAATTCACCACACACACTTACCTCATTCCGAAGTGAGGGGTCCCTATAAGCCACATCAGACAGCAAAGTGACCAAGCAGAAGCTGAAGCTCTCTGCAACCGGGAGGGTGGCTGGAAGGCACACAGACATGAGTCAAATCATTACCACTGAGACACTGGGCCGCACCTACTGGCCATCCGATTTGGTAGTTCCCTCTCTCACAGGGCCTGTTAAAGGACCAGTTTACAGGGATTGCTGCCCTCACTGAGGTGAACCTCAAAAGAAGATATGGGCCCAACATAGTTGCTGAGAAATACCCCTAACTTTTCTTTTAATAGAATGCTTTGGGTCAATAAACTTAAATGTTTCTGAGCCAATTTATAGTTTGAGATTATGCAGTCTCTCAACATGACAGACTCCATTTTTTATTCCCGACCTAAATTTCTATTTGGTGAGAAACCAATGTTGATAGAGTATAAGAGATGGCATATGGAGGCTAACCATCAAATACTATCACTTTTTTTTTAAAAAAAGATTTTATTTATTTATTTGACAGAGAGAGAGATAGCCAGCGAGAGAGGGAACACAGGCAGGGGG
>NW_023216788.1:0-626 GCF_002007445.2 Ailuropoda melanoleuca
ACCTTTCACTCAGGTGAATACCCAGGCCCACTTTCAATCCTGCCTCCCAATCATACCATCTTCTTTTTCATCCCAGAAATAGGGACTGTGGAGGGTCTTTCCATAGATCCAAGAATGAGTTAGTCTCTCATATCTTGAATGAAAATAAACACCTACAATGGCATGTGTTACAGAAGCAACAGGAAAGTTTGTGGGGTTTAGTCCCCGTGTTCCAGAAATCTCAAGAAACCATTTGTCCTCGAGCTCCCAATCTTCCACTGGTTAGCCGGTCATCCCATGCCCATGTACCAGTCTCCACCCTTTCTGTCCATTTTCATATCACCTGTGAACTTCAGGAGACCCTGGAGTTACACAGTCCAAGGAAGGTAATCCCATGCTGGTGCCTCCATGTCTATAAAAATCTAGAGTCCCTAGCATTGATGGACTGTCAGTGTAAATTAACAGAATTCTCTCAGCAAAAAGGCAGACATGTTCACTCACAATTCTCTGAGCTTTAGGGCCATAGTAGCAAGGATCTAGCAAAGATTGAATTGAGTCTCCCAGGAAGTTTCCATGAGAGGATCCCAACAAATTTCCAGCTATGTAAGGATGTGAGGAGGAATGTTGGGTATATCCTAGAGAAGGGC
>NW_023216789.1:0-626 GCF_002007445.2 Ailuropoda melanoleuca
AAGTCTGAAGGTGCGAAGAAAAGCTAAGACAATAATACAAATAAATAGGAAAGACATGAAGATATTCTGACCTTAGATGAGGAGGTAATGGTTGAAACACTAAAGAAGCAAGTTGATGGTCTGTGGTCAGTGATTGGGATTAGCATGGAGAGGGAAAGAGAATTACTAAGTTCCAAGTGTTCAGTTTAGGTGAATGGGTGTGTAGAATTGGCATTCGCATTGTTATACACTAAATCATGTCACCCCAAAATTGATGTGTTGTGTCCCAAACCCCCAGTGTAGCTGTATTTAAAGTAAGGAATTAATTGAGGTTAAATGAGGTCATAAGGGAGGATTAGGATCCAATAGGATCAGTATCCTTTTAAGAGGACACACCAGAGATCTTACTCCGTCTCTCCCTGCCATGTGAGGACACAGGGAGAAGGTGGCTGTCTGGGACCCAGGAAGAGACTCTCACCAGGCACCAAATGGGCCTGAACCTTGATCTTGAACTGGCTACCCTCCAGAATGGTAAGAAAATAAATTCCTATTGTTTAGGACACTCAGTCTGTGGTATTTTATTATAGCAGCCTGAGCTGACTAAGACACAGGACACCCATGAAATCTAAGGAAGAAAAAGTGGTTTG
>NW_023216790.1:0-626 GCF_002007445.2 Ailuropoda melanoleuca
GAAATACAGCAAGGATCCAGGGAAAGAAATCTATAGGCATTAATATTAATATTACTGCCAATCATAAGAGGGGAGTATTGTCCTCTTTTTCCCCTTTGTAGTCCCATATAATGTCGTGTAATATAAGAAAGCTTTCACATTCTTTGTAGAGACAAAGTGTGGGTTTTAATTTCCATTTCTGTGTGTTTACAAATGTATACAATTAGGATAAGGTGAAACAAACAACACATTAATTTCCCCTTGGGCTGGGGAGGGTTCTGTGCTGAGCATGTCTACAAATACAAGCCTGATTGCCAGCAGTGAGGACATGAAAGGGAAAAAAATGAGTGACAGCTAGAGTAATTTATGGCTCAAACCCATTTCCTCAGAATTGGGATTGTTTGAGTCTTGAATATTGATTGCTGCTGGTTATTATGTGTGAGAAAGGAAGGGGCGGGTGAGGAGCTTCCGGGATGAGCTTGGAATGTGAGGGATGACGCACTGTGCGAGCAGTGGGCGATTGTGGGTGGGCTTATTGACAGGGACAAGGGCGAGACTCGGAGTCATGAGAAGGGTTAATCTTTGCAGGATGAAGATAATGGGACAATCTTCCTTAATGGATGTCACGACACTATTAGAGCAAAGTA
>NW_023216791.1:0-626 GCF_002007445.2 Ailuropoda melanoleuca
AAGAAACTACAAAGTGACATAAATTGAAAAAGAACTAAATTAACCTTTCATAAATAAAAAACATGGTAATCAAAATTTAAAAATCACTAGATCAATTTAAGAGATTAGTCACAGATGAAAAGAAAATCAATAAAACAATTGGACACTTTACTAGGTTTGATGCAGTCTGACATTTGTTCCATTTTATTCGATCTGAGTTTTGAAATTCTCAGATGGTTGAGACCCAATAACCTGATTTCACATGCCCTGTGCTGTCTTTCATTCAACATAATTAAATTAAACAGATAATTGCACCATTTAATATAACAGTGTTAAGGAACATAATTCTTCTAAAAAAGCTTTTATTACAAAACAGAGGATTCAAATATGTACCTCTGACAAATCCCTTAGGTGCTGGTTTTGCTAGAAGAAACTAGATGCAACTGACTTCATTACTGCCTCCTCTGTGGCTTTTTTACTCTTGGGCAGAAAGAGGAATCAGACTGGGAAGAAGACAAGTTTGGTTTTGATTCTGGAATAGGTAGCCTTGGGGTCTATAATATTTTCCACTGGGAAGATTTTTTTTTTTTTTAAAGATTTTATTTATTTATTTGACAGAGACAGCCAGCGAGAGAGGGAACACAAGC
>NW_023216792.1:0-2257 GCF_002007445.2 Ailuropoda melanoleuca
TGAATTACTGTTTCCATTGAATAAATGACAAATCTGAGACTCCAAGACATCCAGCCCCAGAGCCCCAGAGCCCCAGAGCTGGGCAGAGATAGAGTCAGGATCCAACTCTGCTCAGTCCAATTTCACTCCTGCCTCCGCACCTCATGGGCCAAGGATCCTGCATGTTCCTAGAACTCCTTAGATGGGGAGGGAAGGCTCTAGTCTGAATCCCCAGGCTCACAGGCTGAGGTGTCAGTGTTCTTTGCACTTGTCCAGAGGAAGCCGTGCTTGGCCCTCATCTCCAGAAAGAAGACCCTTGGCCCCTGTCTCTTCTCAGCAATCTCCTACAAAGTTAACATTAACTGAGCAACTACTATGTGCCAGTCACTATGCTAAGGCCTTTACATGCATTATCTTCATTACTTCATGATGAAACAAGAGACCAAGGCAGAGATAGGTCTCCTTTGTGTTAAGGCCAAGGTCCCATCACCTGCCTTCTGCAGGTTTTGCCTCTTCTCAAACCAAGGCCATTCATTGCCAACAAATGTCAGGGAAGACATATTCCTCGTGGATTCTTGAGAAGGAGCATACTCAACCCCAACCCCAGGATACTGCCCTGCACAGACCTGCGTGACCATCCTGTGGCATCCCGGGCGTTACCTGGACAACGTGGCCTCAGCCACGAATCGGTCCCAGGCTTCATGGTCAGTCAGCAAGAAGTGCAGTTCCTCTCGGCTCATTGAGTTCTGGAAAGACTCAATGACTTCCTCGACAAGTGCTTCGCTCTCTAGATGGAAAGAAAAAAATGAAGGGTTGTTTAGTTTTTTCCTTTCCCTGCTTCACTAAGGGAGACAGGAAACCAGGGCTTAGCTTGAGGGAACCCACAGTGCTAAATCTCTGTATTCTTAGATTGGGGGGGTGGGGCGTGGGGAAATAGCTGAGAGCCGGCCTCGGCAGGTGTATGGAGGTGAATAGAATCCGTTCCTGCCCCACAGTCATATCAGGAAAGCAAGTGCTTATAGTGAGAACAGAGGGCAAATGCCCTCACATAGCCCTGGGGGGCCAGGGCATCCTGGGGGAGGGGAGGTTTCTACCTGGCACTAACAGGTTCCAGGTAGAGGGGACACCAACAATACTTAGGGAGGACATATTGTGTAGTAGGCCATGGCCCAAATTACAGAAAAACATATTACATTTGATCTTCATAACAACATATGGAAATATTCTCATTTTATAGTGAAGGTTAAGTAAGGCACTCCAGGTCACACAGGTAGGAGGTGGCAAAGACCACAGTGGGGTCCAGGTAAGTGGCTCATTGACCCTGTCTGAGCAGTCAGGCTAGCAGCAGTGTGACAGCTGGAAGGAATGGTCTCTGTCCTGAAGCCCCACAGTCATCCTGAGTCTTGCTGGAGGCTCGGACAGGGCAAGAGGGCAGGAGAAGCCTCCAAGGTTGCTGGTCTACCTCCTCCCCACACCCTGCCTCAGGACCCCTTTCTTCCCTCCTTTCCCTTTTGCGGTCCCCAACCTTCCCGTGGGCTGTCCTGACCTCACTACTGGATCATTTGATGGATTTGAAGGGTGGCAGGGAGAGGGAGGATATGAGGACCTCAGCCATGACCCTGAGAGGACAGGAGGGAGGGGTCTCGAAAGACTCCAGGGCTGGGATCTCCCCTTGACCCCTTTTGGGGGCTCAAGGACACTTCAAGGGACTGATTCCTCTGTAGGTTTACTCAGCTAGAGGCAGCCCTGCAGTTCTAGGAATCATCCAGAGAAGTGGAAGTTGACTACCCGGGCTGAGTCCATGGGCTCCTGAGGTCATGGTGCCGGCAGTGGGATCTGTTTTTCCTACAGCTCGCGTCTGCGTCCCGGGTGGAAGGAGGTGTCGCTTCACCCCTGGGGAAGAGAGAACAAATCGTGGGGTCAAATGTGAGCCAGCTGTGGCAGCAGGAAGCAGCAAGGGGCCAGGTCTCTGGTGCTTCCTTCTGGGATGCTTACAATTGCTAAAGTACACTTTACCCGATGTGCTTGTCTGTCTACTGGCTTCTGCCAGTGGATATTTAAGGAAAGTTACTCACCTCACTCCAGCTCACTCCCAAGCCACGCCAGACTCCTGCCGTCCTGTTGGGGCACACGGAGCACATAATCAGACAAGAGACTGCCATCTGAGAAGTTATGGAAGCAATACAACCAAACACAGAAGAAAAGAAGGGACAAATGCTCTGGAAATTCCTCGAGGTCAGGAACGTGTGTGTTTACTAATTGCTAAGAGCTAATACGG
>NW_023216793.1:0-626 GCF_002007445.2 Ailuropoda melanoleuca
TTATCCTTTTCCTTGCTCCCTAGCTGAATACACTTAAGATAGAACCCCTGACCTTCAGAACTCCCCATAATACATCTTCCCTTCTCTCCTTTACTGATAAATATTAGGGATACCATCATGACTAGGATTTAATCCCAGTAGGACAAAGGCAAAAGCATAACTACCATGTACCTGATAGTGAATTGTTTCTGTGGCAGAAATGGTGCTATAGGAGTCATATAAGAATATAAACTCTTAATAAAGCCTGATTCTTCAGTTAGTAAACAGATTTCTCAAACAATGACTAGTCACAACATTCTAAGAAAGTATGACATTGTAGAAGACATGGTCACTGAAATCAAGAAATTTATTCTATAAGTGTTAATTTCTACATCTTCTATCAATTCACAATTACTATATACTGTACCTATGCATATACTGTTTTATATATATGTACACACATACGTACACTGCATATTGTATCCAAATAACATCCATGCTATTTATCAAGCACTTACAGCAAATAGCACATAAATGAATCTATATATTCCCCAGTCTATTGCAAGGATGTGGTTCCCTAAATTCCATGATATAAGAGAATCAATTTCTGTACTTGATACGGGAAAAGTTTCAGCTTGAAAAATAAA
>NW_023216794.1:0-626 GCF_002007445.2 Ailuropoda melanoleuca
GTGAAAGTTAAACTTCACTTGTATATTCTCTAGTGTCAAGAAAGGTATGTCCTTGGATCACTTGGATAGGGTGATTTGCAGCCTTGAAAGACGATTAAGAGGTGACCTCATTAAAGTATGTAAAATCATGCATGGGCTGGTAAAGGTGGATAGAGAAAAATTCTTTTCTCTTTCGCACTTCACACAACACTAGAACCAGGGGGCATTCTATGAAGCTGATGGGCAGGAGAGTTAGGACTGACAAGGGGAAGTATTTCTTCAGCCAGAGGGTCATTGGTCTCTGGAACTTACTACCAGATGAGGTGGTGACAGCATCCAGCCTGGATAGCTTTAAGAAAGGGTTGGACCAATTCATGGAGGTCAGGTGTATCAGTGGCCACTAAAATGGATGCCTAAGTACTGCCTCCAGGTTGGAGAGGTAGCAGGATGCCTCTAACAGCCATTTGCAGGGAATTGAGATCAGGTAGAGATTTTGCCTTGTCTTCTGCTTGAGATGCCCAGAAGCAATTTGAGGGCCACTGTGTGAAACAGGATGCTGGACTGGATGGGCTATGGCCTGATCCAGCAGGGCTGCTCTTATGGTCTTATGTGATGCTGCATTAGGCTCCATTAAGAAAAAGATGCGG
>NW_023216795.1:0-1694 GCF_002007445.2 Ailuropoda melanoleuca
TGATTTTTTTTTTTTTGGATCATGTTTCAAGAGCCAAGGCAATAAAAGCAAAAGTAAATAAGCGAAGCTACAAGAAACTAAAAAGCTCCTACCCAACCAAGAAAATCACCAACCAAATAAAGAGGCAATGTACCGCCTGGGAGAAAAGATTTGCTACTCATAAATCTGATAAAAGGTGACTTTCCAATGTTCATAGCAGCACTGTCCACAATAGCTAAATCGTGGAAGGAGCCGAGATGCCCTTCAACAGATGACTGGATTAAGAAGCTGTGGTCCATATATACAATGGAATATTACTCAGCTATCAGAAAGAACGAATTCTCAACATTTGCTGCAACATGGACGGCACTGGAGGAGATAATGCTAAGTGAAATAAGTCAAGCAGAGAAAGACAATTATCATATGATTTCTCTCATCTATGGAACATAAGAACTAGGANCAAGCAGAGAAAGACAATTATCATATGATTTCTCTCATCTATGGAACATAAGAACTAGGATGATCGGTAGGGGAAGAAAGGGATAAAGAAAAGGGGGGTAATCAGAAGGGGGAATGAAACATGAGAGACTATGGACTATGAGAAACAAACTAAAGACTTCAGAGGGGAGGGGGGTGGGGGAATGGGATAGGCTGGTGATGGGTAGAAAGGAGGGCACGTGTTCCATGGTGCACTGGGTGTTATACACAACTAATGGAGCATCCAACTTTGCATCGGAATCCCGGGATGTACTGTATGGTGACTAACATAATATAATAATAAAATTTAAAAAAATAAAATAAATTTAAAAAAAAATCCACGCCCACGAATGGAGGTTACGGGAGATTACTGACTCAATGAAACATTCCAATGTCAGAATCATCGGCATCCCTGAAGGGGTGGAGAAAAACAGAGGTCTAGAAGAGATATTTGAACAAATTGTAGCTGAAAACTTCCCTAATCTAGCAAGGGAAACAAGCATTCGTGTCCAAGAGGCAGAGAGGACCCCATCCAAGCTCAACCAGGACAAACCTACGCCACGGCATGTCATAGTGCAATTCGCAAATATTAGATCCAAGGATACAGTATTGAAAGCGGCCAGGGCAAAGAAATTTCTCACGTACCAAAGCAAGGGTATCAGAATTACGTCAGACCTGTCTACACAGACCTGGATTGAGAGAAAGGGTTGGGGAGGCATTTTTAAAGCTCTTTCAGAGAAAAACATGCAGCCAAGGATCCTTTATCCAGCAAAGCTGTCATTCAGAATTGATGGAGAAATAAAGACGTTCCAAAATCGCCAATCATTAACCAATTTCGTAACCACGAAACCAGCCCTACAGGAGATATTAAGGGGGGCTCTATAAAGGTAAAAAGGCCCCAAGAGTGATACAGAGCAGCAAGTCACAACCGATACAAAGACTTTAAAGAGAAATGGCATCATTAAAATCATATCTGTCAATAATCTCTATCAATCTAAATGGCTTAAACTCTCCCATAAAACGCCACAGGGTTGCAGATTGGATAAAAAGACATGACCCATCCATTTGCNAGTCATTAACAACCAATTTCGTAACCACGAAACCAGCCCTATAGGAGATATTAAGGGGGGGTTCTATAAAAGCAAAAAGGCCCCAAAAGTGATAGAGAGCAGAAAGTCACAACCGATACAAACAAAGACTTTACTGGCAACATGGCATCATTAAAATCATATCTCTCA
>NW_023216795.1:1808-2076 GCF_002007445.2 Ailuropoda melanoleuca
AGACTCATTTTGAAACCAAAGATGCATTCAGACTGAGAGTAAAGGGATGGAGTACCATCTTTCACGCAAATGGACTTCAAAAGAAAGCTGGGGTAGCAATTCTCATGTCAGATAGATTGGATTTTCAACTAAAGACTACAGTTAGAGATACAGAAGGGCACTATATTATTCTTAAAAGAAGTAATCAACAAGTGGACATGACAGTTATAAATATATATGCCCCCAACAGGGGAGCAGCAAGATACACAAGCCAACTCTTAACCACAAT
>NW_023216796.1:0-626 GCF_002007445.2 Ailuropoda melanoleuca
ATTTCCCCCTTAGGACCGACTTTGCAGTATCCCATAGGTTTTGGACCAATATGTTTTCATTCTCATTGGTTTCCATGAATTGTTTAGTTCTTCTTTAATATCCTTGTTGACCCAATGACTCTTTAGCATGATGTTCTTTAACTTCCAAGTGTTTGAATTCCTTGCAAACATTTTCTTGTAGTTGAGTTCCAGTTTCAAAGCATTGTGGTCTGATAACATGAAGGAATAATCTCAATCTGTTGGTATCAATTGAGACCTGATTTGTGACCCAGTATGTGGTCTATTCTAGGGAAAGTTCCATGTGCACTCAAGAAGAATGAGTATTCTGTTGTTTTAGGGTGGAATGTTCTGTATATATCAATGAAGTCCATCTGGTCAGCTATGTCCTTCAAAGCTCTTGTTTCTTTGTTGATCTTCCACTTACATGACCTGTCTATTGCTGAGAGCGGAGTGTTAAGGGCTCCTATTATTATGTATTATTATCAATATGATTCTTTATTTTGGTGAACAGTTGGCTTATGTAGTTGACTGCTCCCATGTTGGGAACCTAGATATTTACAATTGTTAGATGTTCTTGTTGGATAGACCCTTTAAGTATGATATAGTAGAATATATCTCTTACTACA
>NW_023216797.1:0-626 GCF_002007445.2 Ailuropoda melanoleuca
ACATGTCTTATAAACAATATATAGTTTCTAAAATGCATTCTGACAATCTTTGTCTTTAAATTATTTAGTCTGTTTAGCTTTAATGTAAGTAGTGGCATAGTTGTATTTTCATCTACTGTCTTACTCTATTTTCTTTGCTACTTGCACAGCCTGTCATATATTTCTTTTTCTCTCTTATTTTAATGTATTTTTATTATTTGATTGTTCTACTATTTTCTTCTCTATAATACTTGTTTTGGTATCTCTTTCAATGATACCCTCGTAATGTGATGTTAATACTGATAGTAGTAATAAATACTGAATTCATGTTTGCTGTGCTAGGCACTACAAATTCCCTTGCATTGTTTTCCTCTGTAATGTAGAAAACTTCATTATTTATCTTATCATATTTAAAAAGTTTTATCCTCAAAGGACAAAATCAAGAAAGAGAAAAATCAAAGAAAGAAAATATTTATAAATCATAAATAAGGGAAATGCAAATCAAGACCACAAGGAGAGATCACTTCACACCCACTATGATGTCTGTAATAAAACAAATGATAACAAGTGTTGGTAATGATGTGGAGAACTTGGATCTCCCATACTGGGCTGGTGGAAATGTAAAATGGTGCATCTCATTTGGACAT
>NW_023216798.1:0-626 GCF_002007445.2 Ailuropoda melanoleuca
AGTAGGGGACCCTTTTTTCAGCTGGTCCCCTGAATCGAGCTGGATATCTACCAGACCATCCTGAACACCCAGGATATCAGCCTGAGACGCAGGAAGATACATCTGGATCTCTACAAACGATCATCTCCAGCGCTGAGTACTGAGGTACGAAGCAGGGAGCCGTGAATCCACGCACAGATCGGAAGATAAACAGAAGGGGAAGGGCGCTGGGAAGCAGAAGCCACATGCAGTGGGGAGCCGGCCGGACTCCTGGACCAGCACCTGGGAGAAAGCACACTGAGACCGTGAGCCAGGGAACGGGCGTGTGACCAGACTGAAAACCAGAGCTCTGGAGCGCTCATTGGAACCGGACTGATACTGAGAGCTCGGGAGGTACACGTGCACACATGCAACCAGACTGAAAACTGGAGCTCTGGAGCACACACTCGAACTAGACTGAAACTGGGAGCTCAGGAGTGCACGCGCAACCAGACGGAAAACCGGTGCTCCGGAGCGCTCACGAACCACACTGAAACAGGGAGCTCGGGAGCGCGCGCAGCAATCGGGGGTGACAGGCGGTGTTAGAAGCACAAAGGACAGAGATGTGCCAGCCCTGGAAGCGAGGGCTGGGAGAGTGGCTGTGGGGC
>NW_023216799.1:0-626 GCF_002007445.2 Ailuropoda melanoleuca
GTCATATCTGATATACGTATATAGTTATCTGATGTATATAATTTTAGCATAGAGAGCTTGGAGACTGACATGAAATATGCAGAATTTGTTCAAAGATAAATCACCTCTTCAAATAGATTTTACCCTTTTATTTTTTTTAATTTTTATATTTTTTAATGTTAAGATTTTTCTAGATTTACGGAGATGTTACCGTGATAGTAAAGAGGTCCCATATACGCTGCACCCTGTTTCCCCTACTGGTAACATTCATTTTTAAACTAAATAACAAATAACAATCAGCACATATCATCTAAAAAGTCAGAAAAGTGAGAAAAATGTGTAGATGTATAATACAGAGTTATCATTTTTCTCATTTGACTTATGATTAAAGAGAGATGTTGTTACTTGTCCAAGGTCAGATAAAAAAATCAATGACAAGTAAAATTAGAAACAGAAGTAGATGTGTTAAATGGGGGACTATGAGGATGAATGAATTAATGTTTTTAAACCGACTTCAAAATGTGTGGGTTTCTTAAAATGTGTGGACTCCTGCCTAAAGACAAGTCATTACTAACCCTGAACTTGCTAATCTACTTTCCAAAACAATATGTTCTTTCATTAGCTCCTTGTTTATTTGCAACATGACC
>NW_023216800.1:0-626 GCF_002007445.2 Ailuropoda melanoleuca
CAAAGGAATTTGTTAAACACACACAGTGGGAGATTTTAATAGATGGCAAAATAAGGTGTTGACATGACCAAAGTTACAACAAACTCAGTGTAAGTCATTTTCAAAATAAATCCAACTTTCCTAGATAATAGTTGACCATCTCTTTAAAAATCAATTTTGTTTAGCCTTAATGACTGGAAATCTTTCAAAAAGTACATCATGTACTTCTTGATTTCTGAAACAGAACAGAAACAGAACACACCAAACCCAACTTTTCATTCAGGCAGAAAAGAAGAAAGGCAGCCAGCCTGCTGTCCAGACTCCAAATCAGGAGATCTAGACCTGAAACTCAAACCCTTCACTTGCTAACTGGGTTCTGGGACAGCAACTTTTAAATTGTAAGCTACTTCAAACTCCTAGAAAAATGCCCTTCAAAAGCTAGTCAGGCGAATAGAAGCTGATTGTATCCTCCCGCCAAAATGTCCCCACACTGCTACATTTTTTAATTCTTATATTTGCTAGACTTATCTTTTGCCCCTTTAGGATTTTGCTATCTAATATAATTTTTCTTGCCCTCAGTATACCTGCCACAAAGCTCTTTTACCTTGCCCTCCAAATGGTCTGCTGTGGTTTACAATATCAGATAA
>NW_023216801.1:0-626 GCF_002007445.2 Ailuropoda melanoleuca
ATAGTCCTCTATTATAATCCACTATCGTAATCTTCCTGTTTCACAGATGTGGCTCAGAAGGATATGTAATTTGCCTTACAATCAATGGGAGAACATGGATGTAAGCCAAGGAGTCCAGCTCCGGGATCCATGCCTCCTAACTGCTCTCCTCTCCTGCCCTTTACTGTCCTATTTTACAGATGAGGAAACCGAGGCTCGGAGAGGCATGTGGGCTTGCCGAGGAAGTTTAGGGCCCAGGCTCTCCTCTCGGTCTGACCGTGTACGATGCTGCAAGAACATGGGCTGCCTTACCCTCCTGGAGAGCACACAGGAGGAGTGGAGACTGGGTAAACCCATGAAGAAGGGTCAGCAGGGCAAAAAGTTCTGGGTAAACTGAGCCTCAGACTAAGTGCAACAGGAGGTTGGCAAGGGAGAGAGGTACCGGAGCCTGGATGCTTGGCCTTTCTGGAGGACGTTGGTGGGGTTGAGTGAGGCTTTTGGAAGGGTGGTAGGGTTTGGGCAGGGATGTCGAGGAAGCACCGGGAGGAGATCCCCATCCTTCCCTCTCCCCTGCCAGTTATGAGCTTATTCAATATCCAAACCCTTGGCAAGCAAGGGCTGATAATCTAAATCTCACAGGCAAGGAA
>NW_023216802.1:0-626 GCF_002007445.2 Ailuropoda melanoleuca
TGAGGCAAGCTGAACTTGGTCACCTCTGGTCCCCTTCCCTTGGTGATTCCAAAGGCCAGGTTTATGAGGCACTACAGACAGGTTGGCATTTGCGACCCAGTGTTGTGAGCTGCCAGGGCCTGTAGGGGTGACATTTTCTGCTACACCATATATATTTTACTTCTTTCTCAGTCCATCAGCTCTCTCCTTGTTGCTCCTCTTAGTTCCTTTGCTTTTGTTCTGCATTCACACTTTCCTGTCTGGGCTTTAAGCCTCCTGGTGCCTCCCATAGGCTAGAGCAACTCGGAATAAGGCACCACCAATAAAAGCTGCCATTTTTTGTGCTGGCTGCTGTGTCAGCAGCTCGACTGTGTACGTTCCTCCAGCCCCACTGTCTTTGTGATATTGGAAGACCAGTGTGTTGATGGGCTTGGTGCCTTTCCATTTTCCCCATGTGCAGATAGGTACAGATATATATGGGCACATTATATATATTATTATATATTGTATGTGATTATCATATATATTACTATTATATATAATGTGCCTATATATGTATGTATATATATTCAATTTGTTCCTCAAACTCCTTGAAGTAGACAGGGGAGGGATTTGTTATGTGTATTTGATCAAGAATAATAAAACTA
>NW_023216803.1:0-2366 GCF_002007445.2 Ailuropoda melanoleuca
TGACATAAATAATGTATTGCCTCTCTCCTATTTACTAACTGTGACATTCCCAGTATTGAGAGCCTCTGTAATAAGTGAACCTCGGAATCTTGAGGCTTACCGTGAGAGAAGGGTATCTCACAGATAGCCCACAGATGGTCAGTGAGGAGGTAGCTGGGCTGGGGGTGGGAAGGAAGGACTCTACTCCTTGCAGTCATTCTGGGTTTGTGGCTTCCACAGTTGCAAAGGCCCCTTGAAGGTCAACATCCAAGGCAAAGTAAGAGTGGAGGGTTACATAGGAGGGGTCTTGGAGCCAGGCCCAGACGCTGCATGCATCACTTCCATCCACATCTCCTTGGCTATAACTCAGAAATATGGCCTTATTTATGCAAAGGATGCTAAGAAATGCAGCCTGTCAGGAAAAGGGAAATGGGATTAGCGTACATTGGGCCAGTTTCTGCTAAAGGATGATTCTACAACTTCTTTTTTCACTTGACTATTACACCTTCCACATTTTATCCATGCTGATGGGTGTAGATGGAATTCGTTCATTTCACGTCCACGTAGTATTCCATTGTGTGGCTTTCCCACAATTTATGTGTGTATTCTACTGTTGACAGGCCTCTGGATGGCTTCCAGTTTGGGGTTATTGCAAACAATGCTGCCAAGAATGCATCTGAACTGGTCTCCTCGGACACACAGAAAGGTCCCCTATAGTAATATGAACAAGGAGAATGGCTGGGCCCATGGTTCACTGACCTGTAGCTTTCACCAGATATCACCATACTGCCCTGCACCGTACGTGAAACAATTGATGTGCACAGCAGGAATTAGGACCAGTTTCTCACTCGCTTCTCATGTGTTTTAAATTTTGTCCATTGGATGGGTATAAATAGCTCATTATTATTTCAATTGTTTCAAGGAATTTTGAAAAGGTTGACTTGTATCCATCCTCTATAAAGAACTCTTCCAATTCAACACTAAAAAGATAAATAATTCAATTGAGAAATGGAGAAAAAATGTCAATAGGTAGTTCTCCCAAGAAGGCATGGAAATAGCCACTAAGCCCATGAAGACAGACACACCTTCGTTAGTTACTGGGGGAAAAAAGTAAAAACTATGACAAAATGTCACTCCCCCTCTAGGATGCTTCATTGTCCAAATGCAGGTAATGACATGGGCTGGTGGGGTTTTGGAGAAATTAGAACCCCCGTGCATTGCTGGTGTGATTGCAAAATAGTGAATCTGCTTTGGAAAACACTCTGGCAGTTTTTCAAAATGTTAACATGGAGTTACCATATAACCCAGAAATTCCAGTTCTAGGTAGATACCTAAAGGAACAAAAATATATGTTCACCCAAAAATGTGTACATGAATGCTCATGGCAGCATTATTCATAATAGCCAAAATGTGGAAACAACCCAAATGTCTAACAACGGATGAATGGACCCATAAAATGTGGTCTATCCATTCAATGGAATATTATTCAGGCTTAGGAAGGAATGAAGTGCCGATACATGGCATAGCATGGATGAACTTTGAAAACATGCCACTAAATGGAAGAAGCCAATCACAAAAATGCTACGTACTGTGTGATTCCATTTATAGGAAATGCCCAGAATAGGCAAATCAGTAGGAAGAGAAAGCAAAGTCATGTTTTTCTAGGAGGGTGAAGGCAAGGAGGAATAGGGAGTGACAGTGGGGACAGGGTTNGGAATGGGGGGTGACAGTGGGGACAGGGTTTTTGGGGGGAGAGATGAAAATATCCTGAAATTAAATAGTGCAACACATACAGTTGCAGAAAAAAACCCACTAAACCATATGCTTTAAAAGGGTGAATTTGATGGTATGTGAATAAAGTTCAATAAAGCTGTCATTTTAAACAGTCTAGAAAGGTAGACAATATTTCCCTTTATCATTCAGCTTCTCAAGTTGCTCATCTGTGATTTACCTGTAAGTATTTGCCGAGTTTGATCAGTTATTTGTCCTCTTTTAATTGATTTTAGGTGTTTACTTAGCATCTAATGGAGTGAATATCAACTCACTTCTTCTCTGGTCTCTGTTCTTTTGCTCTCCTCCTTCCTTTTCAAAACTGTCTTGATAATTCCCAAACTCTTCCAGAGGAACATGGAGATCAGCTTGTCATTTTCCACCAAAAACTCCTGGTTGGATTTTGTCTGAAATTAGATTAAATTCAGAGATCAACAGGGAATTCTCCCCTTTGAGAAACGAAGTCTTCTTATTTGTGGACNTGTGAATAAAGTTCAATAAAGCTGTCATTTTAAACAGTCTAGAAAGGTAGACAATATTTCCCTTTATCATTCAGCTTCTCAAGTTGCTCATCTGTGATTTACCTGTAAGTATTTGCCGAGTTTGATCAGTTATTT
>NW_023216804.1:0-626 GCF_002007445.2 Ailuropoda melanoleuca
ATTAGCCATCAGGGAAATTCAAATCAAAACCACATTGAGATACCACCTTACACCAGTTAGAATGGCAAATAAGGACAAGGCAGGAAACAGCAATTGTTGGAGAGGATGTGGAGAAAGGGGATCCCTCTTGCATTTTTGTTGGGAATGCAAATTGGTACAGCCACTTTGGAAAACAGTGTGGAGTTCCCTTAAAAAGTTAAAAATTGATCTACCCTATGATCCAGCAATTGCACTACTAGGGATTTAACCTAAGGATACAGACATAGTGAAGAGAAGGGCGTTATGCACCTCAATGTTCACAGCAGCATTGTCCACAATAGCTAAATCGTGGAAGGAACCAAGATGCCCTTCAATAGATGACTGGATTAAGAAGATGTGGTCCATATGTACAATGAAATATTACTCAGCTATCCAAAAGAACGATTTCTCAACATTTGCTGCAACATGGATGGGACTGGAGGAGATAATGCTTAGTGAAATAAGTCAGCAGAGTAGGACAATTATCATATGGTTTCATTCATTTATGGAACATAAGAAGTAGGAAGATCAGTAGGGGAAGAAAGGGAAGAAGAAAGGGAGGGTAAAGAGAAGGGGGAATGAACCATGAGAGACTATGGACTCTGGGA
>NW_023216806.1:0-626 GCF_002007445.2 Ailuropoda melanoleuca
GGGGGAGACCCAGGGACAAGGAACCTGTGGCTCACACCTGTTACAGTAACCAGGTTAGACCCAAGATGGAGTCACTCATGCTAAGCCCCACGTGAACAATCTAAAACGTAACTAAGTTCCTGTGCTTGCTTTCCCAGCAAAGGAAGCCCGAGGTCCACCAATCCACCCTGGCCTGCTCAGCACACATTACCTGACCGGCTCCCAACCTTCCCTTTGCTGCACATAAGGAAAGTAACCCTGTCTAACCAATCCGCAAACGCCCAGGATAACTTCCTTGTTCCTGCTTCATTTGGTCTAAAAAAATCTCTCTTTGTACAGCTTTTCTAGAGCAACTCTCTCCCTGCTAGGCTGCATGCTGCCCAACTCGTTAATCGCTGAATAAAAGCCTCATAGATCTGTAAATTGTCTGTGGAAAATTTTCTTTTAACACACCAGAGGCTGGAGCACTGAAGCATATCGCAGGATCTCCATTGTTTCCTAGGACTTTGAGAAGTGGGGCTCTTTTTCAGGAGTGACATGATCAGTTCCCCTCCACAGAACAACCACAAAACCCCACTAAAATAAAAAGCTGAAAGCCTGCACAGAGCGCCTAAGAGGCTCCGCTTACTTCTGAGCGATGCCTTCGC
>NW_023216807.1:0-2008 GCF_002007445.2 Ailuropoda melanoleuca
GCTAGGATGAAGGGCCATTCATGGCCACTTTGATTTCCATCTGTATTAAAATGTCAAGAGGCCCCATTGGTCCAGGATATAAGCCCTTTCCTAGAATCCTTACTGGGTTCTAGCTGTTTCCAGCATTGTTTGCTGCCTGACCCACTTGCTAAAGCCTCATTTTCATCCCAGGTTGACTCCCATGTTTTACCTTCCTCCTGGAAGGGAATTCCCTCTAATTTCTTGTTAGGAAATCTTCATCTGAATATCACACCTTATCAAAAGTGAATTCACCTTGTCCCACACTCTGTGTAGACCTGCACCTGTCTGCCCCAAAATCTTTATCTGTCTTATGGGCCAGTGGTGTTTTAATCCACCTTGCATGTTACTGTCATTTGTCTTTTCTTCCACCCACCCAAACCATTTTACCCACATGAGTGCAATGGCCCCTTCAGGTCCCCAGCCTGAGGTCAGAGCAGAAGACCGGGGCCCCTCTGTCAATCTTCATCTTGATTGATCTACCCGACCATTTGTGCAGGGGAGTTCAGGTGAGGTTTCTTACTGCAGTCTTGGCTTTCTGACTTTTTAAATGCCAACAACTGGGGTCAACAGAGTGGAACCCTTTAACATTGAAGGGCCACCAGGGGTCCTCCTGATCCCCCATCTTTTATAGGTNCACACCTTATCAAAAGTGAATTTACCTTGTCCCACACTCTGCGTAGACCTGCGCTTGTCTGCCCCAAAGCCCTTTATCTGTCTTATGGGCCAGTGGTGTTTAATCCACCTTGCATGTTACTGTCATTTTTCTTTTCTTCTACCCACCCAAACCATTTTACCCACATGAGTCCATATGGCCTCTTCAGGTCCCCCAACTGGAGTTCAGACCAGAAGACTGGGGCCCCTCTGTCAATCTTCATCTTGATTAATCTACCTGACCATTTGTGCAGGGGAGTCCAGGTGAAGTTTCTTACTGCAGTCTTGGCTTTCTTGCTTTTTAAATGCCAACAACTGGGGTCAACAGAGTGGACTTATCTGGAACCCTTTAATGTTGAAGGGCCACCAGGGGGTCCCACTGATCCCNTTCATGGATCCCCCTAACTTTCGAAGGTCCTGCATTAAGGCTTTTGCCTCAACCGCATCAACATCTGCTTCATTCATCCTATTTCTTAATAGCCATCAAAAGTTTTGACTCTATTGAGATGAGTGCCTTGATTCCTCCCTTTGCCTTTCCCCACTTTCTTATTAATTACTCTCATTTTTCTTAGCATCTATAAGACCTGTAAAGGGAAAGTGAGGCAGGTAATCTGGTAAGTCTTCTTGGATTGCTTGGGTTTTGCAGCAGTAAGTTNTCAGCATAATTTTACGTGTAGTGCCCATGCAAAAGGGACCCTCTTTATCAAAGTATTTACCATGACTTGGATAAGGAGCATATTCTTTTTTTTTTTAATTTTTATTTATTTATTTGACAGAGAAGGAGAGAGAGAGCACAAGCAGGGGGAGAAGCATAAGGGGGAGGGAGAAGCAGGCTCCTCAGTGAGCAGGGAGTCAGAGGTGGGGCTCAATCCCAGCACCCTGGGATCATGACCTGAGCAGAAGACAGACACTTAACTGACTGAGCCACCCAGATGTCCTGACAAGCATAGTCTATAGATGACTGTCCTACATCTGGATCATCCTACATCTGTGGACGCCAGTCCTACATCTGGATCATGTATAGCTATTTATGTTGGTCCATTGTGAGCTCTGATGAGGATCTATTATTACATGTTTTGAAAAGACTGAAATAAGTGTAGAGGCCTTTGAGTGTTCCACTGTAACAAATAAATTCTATTTTAAATTTAAAAAGGATTGTAGNCTAAAATTTAAAAAGATTGTAGCTTTTTTTTTTTTAGTAGACAAATAATTCTGAATCATGTTCTTGGACAGATGGCTACTTTTGATATACAGTATTTGGTACTTTTTCATTTTCTCCTTTCCTATTAAATCACAGAACTTTTGGACTGGAAGTTTCTTTGAAATCATTGTGTCC
>NW_023216809.1:0-626 GCF_002007445.2 Ailuropoda melanoleuca
CCCCCCCCCAGGATTGATTGTGGGGGGTCCTATGGAGGTGGTGCAGGCAGAGCCCAGGGCCCAGGGCCCGGCACCGCTCGTTGAGTGCGTGGGGCTGTCCAGGCTGAGTCCACACCCCTCGGAGGGGGAGCCGGTCCCTGGTCAGGCAGACAGATGGAGGCTTGGGATTTGGCTGCCCTGTGCCCAAGGCAGTCACCTCCCACTGGAGAGGATGGATGGCTATGTAGTAGACTCAGACTTCGGTGGTTTTTAGCTTTCGTCACTGTCAGCCCCCCGGGGCAGAGATGTCTGTCTTGTTCACTTGAGTCCTCGGGGAGTGGCGTTTGGTAGATGCTCAGAGTCGAAGTCTGAATGAAAGTGTTGTTTATGTGCAAGCATACGTGTGTATAAGGTCTTTCTCCCTTCTGAATGTTTCTGACTGATATCTAACATAGGTAAGGCTTCTAGAAGGGTCTTCTCCAGGTGGATTTCTAAGAACCACCCCCAGGGCGGTGAGGGAGGTTGGCAGTGTCCTAAGCTTGAACTTGTCTGTGGACCACTCCCCACCTCCCTCTCTGTTTTTATTCCAGGCGAGAGCAGCTTCTGCCAAATCCTGTATGACCACACCACCTCCCCCCCGGCCCCCC
>NW_023216810.1:0-626 GCF_002007445.2 Ailuropoda melanoleuca
AGAAGTTCAAATAATTTATATATATGTCCCACTCAAGGTCCCATTCTTGAAGTGTGGGCTCTTTCTTAAGAGTCCAAGTATGGAAAGTGGGGGTTGGGAGAAGGAGTAATTTTACAGCGGAAACACCTGACAAACATTATCTCAGCTGGGTGAACAAGGTTAACAGAAACAGTGATAAGCAATGTTATTTGTATGTACCCTTGATATGATATGGTAAAAATGGCACTTCTTCCCTCAAACCTATAACCCCAGTCCAATCATGAGAAAAACATCAGAGAAATCCCAGTGGAGGGACAGTCTACAAAATACTTGACCAGTGCTCCTAAAAAATGCCAAGGTCATCAGCATAAGGAAAGTCTGAGACATTGCTACAGCCTAAGGAGAACATGACTACTATGGGGTATCCTGTATGGGAACTTGGAATAGAAAAAGGACGTTAGGAGGTGCCTGGGTGGCTCAGTCAGTTAAGCATCCGACTCTTGATTTCGGCTCGGGTCATGGTCTCAGTGTCATGAGATCAAGCCCCAGGTAGGGCTACATGCTCAACATGGAGTCTGCTTGAGATTCTCTCTCTCCTTCTCCCTCTGCCCCTCCCCCTGCTCATGTGCTCTCTGTCTCTCTCTCTC
>NW_023216811.1:0-626 GCF_002007445.2 Ailuropoda melanoleuca
AGAGCTCAGCAGTGGGAGGAAATGGAGCGCATTCCAGGAGGAGAAGTAGCAAATGCAAAGGCCCTGAGGCAAAGAAAGAAGGTGGAGCCACTAGACATTGGAGAATGGAAATAAGGGAGGCTGTAGTTAAAGTTTGAGCAAAACGCTTGTTTACTGAAATTGGAAGGAGTCATTGTTTTATTCTAGGAGTGAGAGAAGGTGCATGGAAGATTTTAAAGATGAGGATTATTTGATCTTATGAACATTTTAAAAAACTATGGACTGCTCAGAGCATTGTATCAAGGGCATGAGTCCAAAAGTAAGAACAGTTAGGAGGTAGTTTCATTCAAGCTTTCAATCAAGTTAAGAGCGAGTGGCTCTGGTTAGAATGACGACAGTCTATGTGAAGGGGAATACTGGGTTTGGAATATATTTTGGAAATTAAATCAATAGAACTTCCTATGAATTTAAAAGGGATGAAGGGTTAAATAAAAGAATAAAAACGTCCTGTTTTTTGACGTGAATACAGGTAGGGCCATTTTCTAAGACGAAGAATTCTAAAGAAGGAATAGATAAGGGAGTAGGGATCTGGGAATCAGTAGCTCTATATACATACATATAATACATTTATATGAATATATGATGCA
>NW_023216812.1:0-626 GCF_002007445.2 Ailuropoda melanoleuca
AAACAAACAAATAGGAATATTGTGAGCTTTCTAGGCTAGTTAAATGGGGTGGGGAGGACTCAGATATTGAATATTTTCATATTCAAAAGTTCCAATGTATTTTTCCTTCCTATATACCCTTATAGTAATTGCTACATCAATCAACTCTACATGTAACAACTCTCAGAAGGTTGGTACTTCCTTTATCATCAGTTTACAGATGAGGACACTGAAGCACAAACAATCTAAGTTACCTAAAATCACACAGCTGGATCAAAGAGGATTAGTCCAAAAGAACTTGACTGAAGAGGAATTCAAGGCCAGACAGTGTCATGCCAAAGCCTGTGAACTTAAACTTCACAGCTTACTGATTTCCTTAAAACTTGCCTGAAGAATTAGGATGTTAACACATAAAATGACGAAACATTCAAAATAATGCCATGTAAGATTAATGTTTGTGATATCCATATAGAGATTCAAAGAAGGAACTCTACATGAGTGCAAGTAAACAGAAAAGACATTCTACAAGTGACTTATGTAGGACCTTGAAAAATGGAAAGGGTTTGAATTGGGTAAATAGTATATACATTGGTAAGGGAGAAGAGCATTCTGAATAAGGAAATGACCTATAAGAGAGTCAGAAATTA
>NW_023216813.1:0-626 GCF_002007445.2 Ailuropoda melanoleuca
GGGAACTGCAGTCCCTAAAAGACCGAAGAAAGGCACCAAGGAAAGCAGAGACCAAAAACCTAAATGCCTCCCGCAAGCAGGCAGCACCACAAATGACCGGTGATTTGGGTGCAAACTGGTAGTGGGGGAGGGGCCGCAGAGGCCTCAAGAAATCCTATTTTGTTCAAAGGGGGCAGCTGGGGGCTCAATACTGCCAGAGCTTGAAGATTTTTCAAGAGAAGCAAAAAAAAAAAATTAGATTTATATGTGAAATATCCCGACTTTTAAATGTTGATGATTCAAATAAAAAAGTTTAGAACTCCATACAACTTCAGCAGAAAACCCCTGCTGTCTAGCTCGGGGGCCACCAGTTAGTTCAGGGAGGTACTCACCTCAGCGGCCTGTCACAAAGATAACTACGATGGCTGGAGGCGCTTATCTGAGCTGCAGACGGGGCAAAGGCTCCCGCATCTGGTGGCTTCACTGAGCCCGAGAAGAGGTCACCGGCAGTAAATAAATCATGATCTACCCACAGAGATTGGCCTGAGAATTGACTCCAATCCCACAAAAACTCTCAGAATCATAAAAACTGGAAAAAGGAATCACCTGAAGTAAGGGAAAAAATGTTTAAAAAGAAAGGGGGGGGG
>NW_023216814.1:0-419 GCF_002007445.2 Ailuropoda melanoleuca
TTTTTGATTGTTTATTGCTGATATATAGAAATACAGTTGATTTTTTATAATGATTCTATATCCTCCAAACTTGATGAGTTCATTAATTAGTTCTAGAAGCTTTTTAAAAAGTTCTGTCAGATTTTCTACATAACCAAAGGTTATCAGACTTTTTTTTGACTACTGTTTTACTAATTTCTTAAGGTGGAGCCAAAGGTCATCAATATGAGACTTTTCTTCTTTTTTAATATATGCATTCAGTGCTATAAATGGTCATCTGAGTGCTACTATAGCAGGATTCCAGAAATTCTAATATGTTATGTGTTCCTTTTCATTCAGTTCAGAATACTTTCTAATTTCTTTTTTCATTACTTCTTTGAGCCAGAGGTTATTTAAGGATTTTATTTATTTGAGAGAGAGAGAGAGACAGCATGAGCTTG
>NW_023216814.1:471-1480 GCF_002007445.2 Ailuropoda melanoleuca
TGGGGCTTGATCCCAGGACCCTGAGATCCTGACCTGAGCTGAAGACAGATGCTTAATCAACTGAGCCACCCAGGCACCCTGACCCAGGGATTATTTAGATGTGTGTTAATTAGTTTGCAAATATTCAAGTATTTTCCAGAGCTATTTTTATTCTTGATTTCTAATTTGATTTCTCTGTGGTTACAGAACACACTTTTATGACTTAGTCCTTTTGACTTACTCCGCTTATTACAATTTATTTTGTGACCCAAAATACAGTTTCTTTTGGTAAATGTTCTATGGAAACTTGAGAAGAATGGTGGTGTTCAAGTCTACATTCTTGCTGATTTTCTGCCTGTTTAAATTTCAGACTATAATTGAGAATTTGCCTGTTTTTCTGCAATTCTGTTGATTTTTGCTTTATGTATTTTGAACCTATTAATAGATGTGTAAACATTTAGGTTTGTTATGCTTCTTTCAGTTGACCCTTTTATCATTATAAAATGACCTTATTTATTGCTGCTAATGTTTTTTGCTTTGCTATTTTGTCTGGTATTAATGTAGCCACTTAGGCTCAGCCTTCTTTTGTCAAGTGTGAGTGTGGTCTATCATATTTCTGGCCTTTTAACAAATTTGGGTTAAAGTGCATTTTTTGTTATAGGTGGCATATCATTAGGTCTTCCTNGGTCTTCCTTTTTTTTAAAGATTTTATTCATTAATTTATTTGATAGAGAGAGAGACAGCCAGCAAGAGAGGGAACACAGGCAGGGGGAGTGGGAGTGGAAGAAGCAGGCTCCCAGCAGAGGAGCCTGATACGGGGCTCGATCCAGGACTCCGGGATCACACCCTGAGCCAAAGGCTGATGCTTAAAAACTGAGCCACCCAGGTGCCCCTAGGTCTTTAGACCATTTTCATTTCATGTGATTGTTAATGTAGTTGATTTGAATCTGTCCACATGTTTTTTGACTTCCATTTGTCCTTTCTGCTATTTTTCCCATTCTCTTCTTTTTCTGCTTTCTTTCAGATTAAT
>NW_023216815.1:0-626 GCF_002007445.2 Ailuropoda melanoleuca
TATATTGTTTATATGAAATAACTAACCAAAAAATAAGGAAAAGATGAATATTTGAACTTAGAAAGAAAGGAAACAGTGGTGGGAATATTAAGGACACTGGAGGAATAGGAAAGTATTGAAAAAGTAAGTTCTTTGATACATAAGGAGAAAACTGAGTCAAAGGTGTATAAGTTGACAGCTTGGAAACACTTGGAAACATAAATCAGTAACAATTCCTTATCATCTGACATGGGAAGTAGCAGAAATAAGTTTATATTGTTCGTAACAAGAAAAATGCAAATGAAAATGCAAGTGTACTGAGACACAATTTATCACCTATCAGATGGACAAAAGACTGAAAGTTTGATAACTTAGTTGGCAAAGCTGTGGGGAAATAGGCACTCTCATATATCAATCATGAGAGGAAGAAGAATCTGGTAAAATGGACTAAACATATCCTTCGACCAAGCAGTTCCCCTTCTGGTAATCTATTTTATGGGTAAACCTGCAAAGGTACAAAATGGCAAAATATACAAGGTTATTTTTTGTAACATTGTTGGAAATGCAAAATTGGAAATAACTCAATGGTCCAATAATAAGGGATTAGTTAAATAAACAATGAAACAACACACACACACACACACACA
>NW_023216816.1:0-626 GCF_002007445.2 Ailuropoda melanoleuca
AAAAAAAAAAGGAATAATGAAAATAAACTTAATGAAAAATACAAATTTGGAGAACTTATTTAATATGTTTTACACATAATATAGCTGCAACTGCTTTGTCAGGGCACTTCAAATATCATTAACACTGACAGAACATTACAGTTTACACAGAATTTCAAAAAGTGTACCAGTGATTGTATTCTACTTGGATCTTCATACTGCTGTTGTGAATACAGAAACTGAGAGTCCCCTTATGCTGCCATATTCTATTTAATCCTATAGTAAAGGTATGACCAAGTCCTTGGTGACAGCATGTACTCTCTAATAGTAGGCCCTGCACAAGTTTTGTGACAAGAGCTCTAAGAACCACTCTCAACACTTAACATGTGAGTCATTTCGATGGCCAACATTCCTCAGCAGCTACTGCTGTGGGTTTGTACAGGGGAAGATGTTATTTTGTCAGCACATGGACATCTTTTTTTTTTTAAGATTTTATTTATTTATTTGACAGAGAGAGCAAGAGAGCACAAGCAGGGGAAACAGCATAGGGAGAGGGAGAAGCAGGCTCCCCGCCAAGCAGGGAGCCTGACACGGGGCTTGATCCCAGGACCCTGGGATCATGACCTGAGCCAAAGGCAGATGCTTAA
>NW_023216817.1:0-626 GCF_002007445.2 Ailuropoda melanoleuca
TGGGAAAGACAGAGGCTCAAATCTCAGCCTCCAGCAACTCACTGAACGTCTCTGAGCTCAGTTTCCTCATCCGTACAAGGAGCTGACAATCCCCTCTTTACAGGATCCTTTGGGGCCGAGCAGGAGTGCACGCAGGGTGCCAGGACACGACTGGGCACGCAGCAGGCTCCTTCTCAGGCTTTGGCCCAGAATGGCTGCCATAGGAAGGGCAGCATTTCTCCCAAGGGGGCGGAGGGCCCAGCCCCAGGGGCCAGCGCCGGGCCCATCGGCTTGGCCTCTTTCATCTCAGCATCAAAGCCAGTCACCGAAGTAGACCTAGTTTCCCTGAGCCTCGAGGAGCCTGCTGGCTGGTGTCCATGGGCAGGGGAGAGGGGCAGGGATTCCTCGTGGCCACCGTGGCAGCCGGACCCGCATCCCCATGGAGGGCATGTCTTTCCAGACACCCTGCAGGCAGCACCATGTGCTGGGAAGTGCATGGAGCTGGAATGAAGCAGAATGGGGTTCAAATCCCAGCTCAGCCCCCCTGTGGCCCTGGGCAGCTCACTGCACCTTTAGGAACCTCAGTTTCTCATCTGTCCAGTGGGGTCAGTAAGGCTCCCTGCTTAGTACTGTCGCTGGCCTGGCCC
>NW_023216818.1:0-626 GCF_002007445.2 Ailuropoda melanoleuca
CAACAGATCTAAAAGAATACATTTACCTAAACAAGATGTGTAACATGTACAATGTGAGCCAATTTGCTTAAAAAATGCTTTTTGTTTATGCACCATACACACACATGTGCATGCATGCACACACGTGTGTACACACACGTATCAAACTGTAAACGGTGACTTCTCTGGAAAGGGCCACTTCTATTATGTATGCTATGAATCCTTTATTATCTCTGTCAACATATTTTTCTCTACCGGGGCTCAAGGAAAATAGACGGGCCTATAAATATTGAAATCAGAAGGTCTTCCTGAAGTTTTCACACATTTTTTATATTATTTCCATAGATTATAAAGACAAAATGTGATGGGGGGGAGTAGGCAGTTTAAAATCCTCCTATTAAAAAAAGAGAGAGAAAGTACCAACTTGGCTGTAGAGCAGAGCAGAGGACAGGTTCAAGGGAAACAGGTGATCACTTCGGGCAAATTAAATCCTACCACCCTCAGTGTTCCCATCTGTAAAATGGAAACTAGCAAAGTTTACAGTATTGCTGAAAAGAGTGAATTCTATCTAGCTAAAATGCCCAGCACACTGACACTTCACAGGCACTCAATATGTAGCCTCTCTTGTGGAGCTGGGCTGGGGGGGG
>NW_023216819.1:0-2918 GCF_002007445.2 Ailuropoda melanoleuca
GGGAAAGAGTTCACGGAAGCCTGACGAGAGTGCCACATAGTGGTCTCTGAGACACCACACAATCCAGGGAATTATCAGCGAACATCATCTCATTTAAATAAGGGAGTAGAAATGAAAAAGTTCAAGAATTTCGAGGACTCAGCGCCCTTCTTATTGGTATTAAAGTATAGCGTCCATGAGTACACCTCCAGCTAACAACCGCGTTATCAATTGGGTCCCATATTCCCCATTGGGTGATTGTGCCTTGCAAGTATCCAGCACTTAGAACCAAGAAACAAAGTGCGAAGATAAAGCCCTTGAAGTCACAGCGGCCTTATAGAACGTGGAAGAAATTCAAGGTGCTTTGTTACCGTGAGTGAAACCCAATGAACACAGCACTGAGACAAATAATTTGGCAAAACCAGCCTCCAATGCAATGTTTGCTTCATGGGTAAATCCTATCAAAACTGCTGGTGGCAATGGAACTTAAATGCCTAAAACATTTCTGTCAGAAACAACACTGTGCAGTGGCCGTCTTAGCACTATCATCATCCTTCGTGAATAGGGAAACATGAGGGAAAGTGTTCACAGAAGCCTGACGAGAGTGCCACATAGTGGTCTCTGAGACACCACACAATCCAGGGAAATATCAACGAACATCATCTCACTTAAATAAGGGAGTCTAAATGAAAACGTTCAAGAATTTCGAGGACTCAGCGCCCTTCTTATTGGTATTAAAGAAGAGCGTCCAGGATAACACCTCCAGCTAACATCCGCATTTCCTTGGGACCCAGATTCCCCATTGGGTAAATGTGCCTTGGAAGCATCCAGCACTTAGAACCAAGAAACAAAGTGCGAAGATAAAGCCCTTGAAGTCACATTGGCCTTATAGAACGTGGAACAAAAATCAAGGTGCTTTGTTACCGTGAGTGAAACACGATCAGCACAGCACTGAGAAACAAAATTTGGCCAAACCAGCCTCCAATGCAATGTTTGCTTCATGGGTAAATCCCATTAAAACTGCTGGTGGCAATGGAACGAAAATGCCTAAACCATTTCTGTCAGAAACAACACTGTGCAGTGGCCGTCTTAGCACTATCATCATCCTTCGTGAATAGGGAAACATGAGGGAAAGTGTTCACGGAAGCCTGACGAGAGTGCCACATAGTGGTCTCTGAGACACCACACAATCCAGGGAATTATCAAGTAACATCATCACACTTAAATAACGGAGTATAAATGAAAAAGTTCAAGAATTTCCAGGACTCAGCGCACATCTTAATGGTATTAACGAAGAGCGTCCAGGAAAACACTTCCAGCTATCATCCGCATTTTCAATTGGGAACCAGATTCCCCATTGGGTGAATGTGCCTTGTAAGTATCCAGCACTTAGAACCGAGAAACAAAGTGCGAAGATAAAACCCTTGAAGTCAATCGGCCTTATAGAACGTGGGTCAAAAATCAAGGTGCTTTGTTACCGTGAGTGAAACACGATAAACACAGCACGGAGAAACAAAATTTGGCCAAACCAGCCTCCAATGCAATGTTTGCTTCATGGGTAAATCCCATTAAAACTGCTGGTGGCAATGGAACGAAAATGCCTAANGAGTTGAGCCTGATAGGTACCAGACCAGCAGGAATATCCACGGAATCAGCCTGAGATGCAGGAAGATACATCTGGATCTCTACAAATGAACATCTCCAGCGCTGAGTATCGAGGTACGAAGCGGGGAGCCGTGAAACCGCGCACAGATATCGGAAGCTAAACAGAAGGGGGAGGGAGCCGCCGTGTCAGGGCGCCGGGAAGCGGTAGCCACCTNCAGCCTGAGATGCAGGAAGATACATCTGGATCTCTACAAATGAACATCTCCAGTGCTGAGTATCGAGGTACGAAGCGGGGAGCCATGAAACTGTGCACAGATATCAGAAGCTACACAGACGGGGGAGGGAGCTGCCGTGTCAGGGCGCCGGAAGCGGTAGCCACCTGCAAGGGGGAGCGGACAGACCGCGGACCCGCAATCTTGAGACAGCAGGCTGAGAAGGGAGCTCCGGGAGCACACGCGGGACGGCTGGCGGTTGGCGGGCCTCCTGCACAGGGGAGCAGGCGGACTCGCGGACGGCACCCGTGAGACAACAGACTTAGAACGCGAGCTCCAGGAGCGCGCGCNCAGGGGAGCAGGCGGACTCGCGGACGGCACCCGTGAGACAACAGACTTAGAACGCGAGCTCCAGGAGCACGCGCGCAGGGCAGCGGGCGGGCCACCTGCGCCGGGGAGAGGGCGGATCGTGGACCCGCTCTCTGGAAACGGCAGACTGAGTCCGTGAGCCGGGAGTGTGCACCACCAAGCATCTCACGGAGCTCCGGAGCTCCGGTGTGCTCACTGGATCGAGGNTAGGCTGAGACTGGGAGCTCCGGGAGCGTCCACGGGGCGGCTGGGGGCTGGAGGGCCACCTGCACGGGGGAGCAGGCGGACTCGCGGTCAGCACCCGTGAGACACCAGATGGAGACGGGGAGCTCCAGGAGCCCGCACGTGGCGGCTGGCGGCTGGCGGATGGCGGTGTTGGAAACACAAAGGACAGAGACGTGCCGGCCCTGTAAGTGAGGGCTGGGACACCGGGTGTGAGGCGCACAGCCCCGGATGCTGCAGGGTTGAGCCGCACCAAAAGAAACAGATTTAAAGTGGCCAGAACATCAGTGGAGAACGATCCGCGATCCCTCTGTTCTGAGACAGAGGCTGAATTTCAGCCGCTGCTGCTCTCTCAGAAGAGGCATAGCAAACCGCCAGGGAAAGCCGCCAGAGAACAAAAGCCCGGAAATACCGGCNTGCCCGGAAATACCGGCTCACAGGGTGCCCATCCCCATCCCCTGTCGCAAGGGACACAGAGACTCTACCCAAACAGGGTTTTCTGAGTACCTGCAGGCAGGCCCCTCCCCCAGA
>NW_023216820.1:0-626 GCF_002007445.2 Ailuropoda melanoleuca
CATATATAGTATATATTATAATATATAAATATGTATTTAAAATTCAGCTGTTCTGGTTGTTCTCCCTAGAAACACTGTTCTATGACAAGGCATTCCACAGATCTGGAAGCAGAAGTCAAAATGCTGTTTCTTGAAACTTTCCTATTTCATAATGGTCTTTTCAAGAAGGTTATGGTAGATTTTAATAATAAAAATCATTAGCTTTCCCTTCTAGCAGTAGCATAACTTATCCCTATATTCATTGGCATTAGCCTGGCCATCTGACTTCAACTGGAATTTTGAAGAGGCAGTTTGTGGATTACCAAGCCTCTTTTCCTTCTGCCTGAGACCAACAGTGATCCAGATACAGGCTGTTTTGTTTTTGTTTTTGTTTAGATTTAATTAATTAATTTGAGAGACAGCGTGTGCCTGCACACAAGCAAGGGTAGGGGCTGAAGGAGAGGGAGAGAATCCCAAGCAGACTCCATGCTAAGCGCAGAGCCCAAAGCAGGGCTCCATCTCAGGACCCACGAGATCATGACCTGAGTTGAAACCAAAAGTCAGATGCTTAACTGCCTGAGCCACCCAGGAGCCCCCAGATACACACTGTTCTATTAGCATGGATCACCACAGCTGACTGGACATGG
>NW_023216821.1:0-626 GCF_002007445.2 Ailuropoda melanoleuca
CATGATACTGGCACAAAAACAGACACATAGACCAATGGAACAGAATAGAGAACCCAGAAATGGACCCTTGGGTTTTGGGCTACTAATCATTGATAAAGCAGGAAAAAACTTCCGGTGGAAAAAGACAGTCTCTTCAATAAATGGTGCTGGGAAAACTGGACCGCTACATGCAAAAGAATGAAACTTGACCACTCTCTCACAACTTACACAAAGATAAACTGTAAGTGGATGAAATACCTCGATGTGAGACAGGAATTAATCAAAATCCCAGAGGAGAACATAGGCAGCGACCTCTATGACATCAGCCACAGCAACCTTTTTCATGACACTTCTCCAAAGGCAAGAGAAACAGAAGATAAAATGCACTTGTGGGACTTCATCAAGATAAAAAGCTTCTGCACAGCCAAGGAAACAGTAAAAAAAAAAACAACTAAGAGGCAGCCCATGGAATGCGAGGATATATTAGCAAATGATACTACAGTTTAAAGACTGGTATCCAAGATCTACAAAGAACATCTCAAACTCAATACACGAGGAACAATTAAACAAATCAAAAAAATGGGCAGAAGATATGAACAGACACTTCTCCAATGAAGACATACAAATGGCTAACAGACACGTGAAAA
>NW_023216822.1:0-626 GCF_002007445.2 Ailuropoda melanoleuca
CAGCAGCTACTTAGCACACACCCAGGTGTGAGAATGAGCCAGTAGTACAGAGCATTTCACACCAGACGGATCCTGGGAGGTTCGGCAGCAGGGTGTCCCCAGGAGCAGCAATTTGACTGAGGCAGGGGTGAGACACGCCTGTCCCTCGGGGACTGGAGCACTTGGGTCAACTTTGAGGACTCCTTGGAGGAAGGCCAGCCTCCCCGCCTGTCACGAGAAAGCTCCCAGAGTCTCTGTGGTGCCTCCTTTCACGGCTGCCGATCTGCAGTGGCTCCTCCACACCCTGCCCAGGGACTCCCCTCTCCCCACCAGAGTAATGTCCCCTCTCTGAGCAGCAGCTTGCCCATCAATGAAGATGGAACAAAACCTCAGTGGACAGCGGAGAGCATCCGATGAAATGTGCCTCATGAGGTCAATATCGGGCCCCTTCCCGCTCCCTGCTGCCTCACCGTTCAGATGGGTACAATCATCCCTACCTTGTCAACCCATGACCTGGAACGCTGCTCATGAAATGCGAAGTGGAAAAAGTGGTTTACAATATGGGTCATAAAGAATGCTGTCCTTTTTTTTTTTAAAGAAAAAATATAAGTAATCTGTAGAAATCAGGAAAAAAATATATATATATA
>NW_023216824.1:0-626 GCF_002007445.2 Ailuropoda melanoleuca
GGCGCTTACGGTCTCTGCAGCAGACAGGCTGCGGGCAAGAGCCTGTGACATGGGTTTTTTCATCTGGGAATCTCAGGAGAGATCAAGGTGGGTCACTGGCATTTCCACCCTGGCTTCAACTGTACTGCTCGGCAGTGACCAGGGCTTGTGAGGCCTACGGCTGGAAGTTTACCTTTTTGGGTTTTAGTGTCTCTACAGAGACTTTCTTATCCTTCAAGGCCGAGCTCAAGTTACACCTTGACTGTCGTGTTTCCTTGTTCTGCCCAATACAAACAATTGCTAGTTTCTTTGATTAACTCTCTTTGTTCCACTTGATCGTCGGTGTTTCACTGTCTCTGAGCTCTTTGAGGGCAGGATCATTCCTTATTCCTTTCTTTGTTGAGTGCCTAGATCCTCGCCTGGTACGTACCAATTTCTGATATGTGATTGTTTAATTAAATGGCTGTACGTGCCTGCCTGCATTTGTGCCTTTGCATAGGTCAGTATCATTCCAGAACTTTCTCTTGTCTAGGAAATCATAAAGGCATTCGGGCCATTGATCCTAAGGAGTTTCCTTGCCCTCCTTTTTATTTTTCTCTCCAAATACCAAGGCAGTCCAGCAGAGTGGAACAGAAGTGAGGTTGGGA
>NW_023216825.1:0-2278 GCF_002007445.2 Ailuropoda melanoleuca
TTGCCTAAGGCCATACAGTTAGTAAGTTGCAGAGGTGGGATCCAACTCAGGCTAATTGATTCAAGACTTCCTGATGTTAAATACAGCCTACCCAATTACACCTTTAGCTAAGGCCTATATCAATACTGGGGATGGGTTGGATTGACAACCAGCTAAAGACAGGATATAGCAGCCATTTTGTTTCGGAAGACTTTACGTTAATCTAGTTTGAAGTGTGCCACAATCAATAAGAAATTTTTTACAGACCCCTTTTGTATTGGTTAAGGTAACACTAGCTGCTGTAACAAACCAACCTCAAAATGTACAATAGCTCAAACACAATAAATATTTATTTCACATATACGTGAAGTCCAGAATGATTGCTCCTGATGGCAGATGGCTCTCCTCTAAGAGCCAGCCCATCTTGTGTCTCCTTCATCTTCAAAACATGACTTCCAAACTCCAGTGTTCGTCTCCATCAAACTACAGAAAGGGAAAAGAACATGCCAGGGGTGGTGCTGGGGGGAGACTTATGGACCAGTTCCAGAGGTGGCATACATCACTTCAACTCACATTTGATGGACTAGAACTCAGTCACCCCCCTGCATCTAACTGCAAGGGAGACTGGGAAAAGTTGCCTAGCTAAGCGTGCAGCTAGCCTCTCTACCACAACTGATTTCATTCATAACATGATTTCTCTCAATTTTGCTCTCAAAAAGAAACTAGAACTTTCATTTGAGGATAACCTTGCTTTCTTCCCCATGTAAAATTTACATTCAGGTCAAACATACTGTGTGACTCCTTTTCTTTCACGTTCAGTGTGCTTATGGAAAAAAAGTTCTACATTCATTTCTTGAAGGTTTTAAAGTAAATAGCTCTTCTCTGATAATGTTGTAACTTTTTCCATTACTTTCCTTTTTACTACTTTAATAGGGCATTATATCTTGCAGAAAGGTGTAAAGCTTTCACATTTATAAAGACTCCTTTAAACCTTAACTGATAAAACATTTACAATCTTGTTATGCTTGTTTAATTTGATGCCTAAAATATTATCCCCTGATGTGGACAAATATATAACAATGCCATTTTTACCCATAGAAATTTACATATTAATGAAGAAGATTATGTGCTAACAAAGGTTGTAATGACAGTATCCTTAGAGAAAACTCCTTAGATTTTGCTTAGATGTTCAGGAATGCTCCTTTATCTTCTCCATGTTCCAAACATTCCTTTGTCGTTACATATATTTTAACTTTTTCACTAATGACTCTGCCTGTGATTTCAGTGTGTGGTGGTTTTCCCAACACCATCAAGTAATTCTCCAACACCTGCAGGGTGTCCTGCAATTCAACTCAATTCTGATACTACCTACCTGGAGATAAAGATCCCATGGGCTAAGGGTTCCGTCCCACAAGACCGTCCTTCCTCCAACTCCAGATGCCAATTGCAAGTCCAGGTTCTCACATGTGTTTCTGACCAACCAGCTATAGATTGAGGGTTCCAATGAGCCCCCCTCCTTTGGTTTAATTAATTTCTGAGAGTGGCTCATTAATTATTGAGAACTAGAGACACATTTTACTCACTAGATTACTGGTTTATTATAAGAGGATTTAACTCAGGAATGAGTTGTAAGAAATGCATAGGGCAAGGTATGGGGAAAGGGCATGAAGCTTCCATACACTCTGAGAGCATCACTCTCCCTGAATCTCCACGTGTTAACAAACCCTGGAAGCTCTCGGAACCCTATCCTTTTGGGTGCTTATGGAGGCTTCATTACATTGGCCACTGGTGACTGAATTCAACCTCCAGCTTCTCTTCCCTCCCAGGAGGTCAGTGGGGAGCAGGGGAGATCGAAAGTTCCAACCCTCTAATGACATGGTTGGCTTCACTGGAAACCAGTCTCCATTCTTTGGTTACAGAGCAGCTTTCAAGTTACCTCATTAGCATAACAAAATATATTTTAATTGTTCTCAACATTCAGGAAATTCCAAGGATATTAGGAGCTCTGTGCTAGAAATGGAAACAAAGACTAAATATATATTTATTATAAATCACAATATTATATTCACCTATTAAACTAATTATGATAAAAGACCAGAAAAGGGACACAAGACAAAAAGCCAATAGTTTTCATTTAATCCTCCCACTCCCAACCCAAAGTGGGAAGTAATGTCTTCCTCTTCTGCTCTTCCATAACACTTATTTCTCTTGACAAACCTAATACACTCTTCTTGCTTTGTTTTGTAGTTATTTTTTTTTTAAAGATTTATTTATTTGAGAAAGAGAACACAAGCGGGGG
>NW_023216827.1:0-626 GCF_002007445.2 Ailuropoda melanoleuca
GAGCCTGATGTGGGGCTCGATCCCAGAATGCCGGGATCACGCCCTGAGCCGAAGGCAGATGCTTAACCGCTATGCTACCCAGGCGCCCCCGGGGGAAACAATTCTTAATCTCTCTGGGCTTCTCTCCATTTTCTCACCTGTAAAGTGGGTGCGTGAGGGGGTGAACCTTCAGTGCGGATAAGTGTCCAGGGCCCTGAGCTGGTCTTGCTCAGCCGGTGGTGGAGGGGAGGGCAGGAGGGGAGGTGACAGAGAGCTTTGCCTCTATGCCGTGGGGTGTGGAGCCTCTGGAAGAAATACCGCACACTGATTCCAGTGGGGAAAGAGTGTTCTGATTTCCTTCCCCCCACCTTTTAAAAATATTAATCTTTTGTTTGTTTTTTTGCTCTGGTGCAGAGACACATGAAACACAAGCACAGTTTCCACGCTTGCTGAGGTCCGGTTTTAACTTCGGTCTCGTGTGCTGTGAGGGTTCTCTCTTATGGGGTTCCAGAGAAAGGCCCATCTGAGGATGCAGGGAGGGCTTCCGAAGCCCATGGTGTAACTGAGCCAACGTGAGTTTGCTCCTGCGTGAGTCAGAAACTGCACCAGGCGGAGTTGTGGCTCAAAGAAATCTTTTATTTGCAGCA
>NW_023216828.1:0-626 GCF_002007445.2 Ailuropoda melanoleuca
GGAGGACATTAGGGGAAGGGAGGGAAATCTGAAGGGGGAGAAATCTGAGAGGGAGACAAACCATGAGAGACTATGGACCCTGGGAAATAGACTGGGGTTTCAGAGGGGAGCAGGTGGGGGGAGGAGGTAACAGGGTGATGAGTATCAAAGAGGGCACGTGTTGGGATAAGCACTGGGTGTTATACATAAGTAATGAATTACTGAACACTACATCAAAAACTAATGATGTGCTCTACAGTGGCTAACTGAACATGAAAAAAAAACAACAACAACAACTCCCAGGGGCATCTGGGTAGCTCAGTCAGTTAAGCATCCAAGTCTTGGTTTTGGCTGCAGTTGTGATCTCAGGGCCAAGAGATTGAGCCCCACATTGGGCTTCATGCTCAGTGTGTAGTCCGCTTGTCCCTCTCCTTCTCCCTCTGCTCCTCTCCCTGCTCATACTCTCTTTCAAATAAATAAAATCTAAAAAAAAAAAAAAGAAATAATACAACCCCTATTATTCTCCCCACCAGCCCCAAGGATTATTCAGCCTGCAGTTTTGTTAAGAAGGGACAGAGCTTACTCTGATCTCAGACTAGGTGGAATGTGTAGACAGTAATGGGAGAAAACAACAATAACAACAACAA
>NW_023216829.1:0-626 GCF_002007445.2 Ailuropoda melanoleuca
CCCATAATGCCGGGATCACGCCCTGAGCTGAAGGCAGACGCTTAACCGCTGTGCCACCCAGGCGCCCCAAGTATGTTTAGTGCTAGTAGATACTGCCAGATTGTTCCCCAAAGTGGTTGAATCCATTTGCATTCCACTAGCAACTCATGAGAGTTTCAGTTACTTCACGTCCTTGTCGACAGTTGCTAATGTCATCATTTTTTAGTTTAGCCATGCTGGTTATGTGTGTGTGTATATATGTTTATTTTTAAAAAGACAAATTTTGGGGGCATCTGACTGGCTCAGTTGGGGGAGTATGGGACTCTTGATCTTGGGGTCATGAATTCAGGCTCCATGTTGGATGTAAAGGTTACTTAAATGCATTTTTTTTTTTTGAAAGGCAAATTTTGAAGAACCTAGGCCTAACAATTTTACATGAAAAACTTAAGAATATGGAGTGAGCCATATTAATCAAGGGTTAAGTTTTCTATTCTTAGTGTAAAAAATAAGCATTTTTTAAAAAAGATTTTATTTATTTATTTGACAGAGATAGAGACAGCCAGCGAGAGAGGGAACTACAAGCAGGGGGAGTGGGAGAGGAAGAAGCAGGCTCATAGCAGAGGAGCCTGATGTGGGGCTCGATCCCA
>NW_023216830.1:0-626 GCF_002007445.2 Ailuropoda melanoleuca
CTTTCTTTTCCTTCCTTCCTTCCTTCCTTCCTTCCTTCCTTCCTTCCTTCCTTCCTTCCTTCCCTCCCTCCTTTCTCTATTTTTCTTTCTTTCTTTTTTCTTTCTTTCTTTCTTTCTTTCTTTCTTTCTTTCTTTCTTTCCTTTCTTTCTTTCTTTCTTCTTTCTTTCTTTCTTTCTTCTTTCTTTCATTGTAAAATCAGAAAAAGTTCATCTAAATTAATTTATCTAAAGGTATCTTTTGTTTAAGCAAATATTTGATTCTTAGGAAATTTGTCTTAAAATCAAATTTCTGTTAAAAGTCTTGTCTATATGTACCTGAGTCAGATAGTAGGTGTTTATTGCTGTAACTATTTATTGCTTCTCCCTTTTAGATGCCCACTGTGACTCCACTATCCTGCCTCCCATGAACAGGCGTGGACACATGACTGAGTTCATCCAAATAGTATGTGGACCTCCATCCTTGGTCGGCTAGAAGCTACTTCCCACCTCCAATTCTCTCTCTCTACCCAAGCCCGCTATTCAGTCAATGCTCAGGGCGTTCTCAGGATTTGTAAATTATGTGTTGAAGATAATAGAATTTCCCTCAGCCTAGGGCCCCAAGTGATTCTGTGACACAAACTTCCACC
>NW_023216831.1:0-2783 GCF_002007445.2 Ailuropoda melanoleuca
AAGGATGCCACTTTACCACCTGGTGCAGGGAGTGTACTTTTCACCTGGGAGCTTAATTTCCTGCTTTCAGAGGCATATTCCCTCTCCTTCCACTGTAAAACATCTACTGCACCTAGTACATTTTTGACCGAATTATTCGTTTTACCTACTTATATTTGTGTCTTTCTACACTCCTACAATCCTTAGTATAGGATATGCATGAATAATGACTCAGTAAATGTGTGGTATTAAATATTTTCCTGTTGTTAGGCTGGTAGATGTTCAACAAAGGAGAGAAATAAACCCCCATTCTACTTATACAGTTCACATGTATAAGGATGAACTTTATTTATTTATTTATTAAAAGATTTTATTTATTTATCTGAAAGAGAGCATGCAAGTGGGGGAGGGGCAGAATGAGAGGGACAAGCAGACTCCACATTGAGCAGGGACCCCCCACATGGGGCTCTATATCAGGACCCCAAGATCATGACCTGACCAAAGTCAGATGTTTGACTGAGGCACCCAGGCACTCCATGGGATGAAATTTTATTAAAAAATGTATTGTAATAATGCTCTTTAAACAAAGCCAACTTCTGTTTATTTAAAAACAAGTTTTGTGTGCTATTATTTATGGCTGTACTTTGAGAACTGAGAGATACTGAAGTGTGAATTTTGTGTCTACCCAAATCTCTCCCCTACAGATACAAATGTAATGCTCCACCTTCTTGTGTCCTGGTTACCCTTGTTGGTCCCTGACTCATTTGGACTTCTGCTTTGGGACTGAGAGCTAAATCATATGTTGACATTATTCTGCCCTATAAAACGTCTCTCTGTCTTCTATAAACGTGCTTTTAAGCACCTCTTTATTCAGCACTAGATTGGTGATGCAAAAAGCACGGAGATCTTACCAAACTCTTCCTGGTTTTCATATATTATTCAACTTATCCATATATATCATCATATATTTCTAATATTATCTTGTGTTTCCTGAGTGTCTTTACCAACCTCATTATACAGATAGTAGAAGTGAGATCCAGACGTAAGCAGTAAATTTCTGGAGTTTCATAGCGTTATGGTCCTAAGACTCAAAGAGCTTGTCCATAATAGTTTCCTGACTATAGCTTAATGAACCACAGGGTGTTATGCTAAGCGAGCTGAGCCAGACAGAAAAAGGTATACACACGTATGATATGACTTAGACGTCTAATCTAAAAAAGCCCAACTCACAGAAACTTGTAGAGTGTAGAATGGTGGTTACCAGGGGCAAGAATTGGGTGGGGGGAATTTGGAGATGTTGGCTGAAGGGTACGGACTTGCAGTTATAAGATGACTAAATTCTGAAGATCTAATGCACAACATCGTGATTATAGTTACAATACTGTACGAGATACTTNGGGGACACGCTCTGTGTGACCACATTCTGAGTGGCATTTGGAATATGTGAATCATTGCAGGATGCTGACAAGCACAGATGTCTGTGTGTTGTTAAAGTCTACTTCCCATTATAATGTAAATAATATATTCTTGCTCTATATTTTGCCTTATTGCAGTTAATTTATTTCCTTAAAAAAGTCAAGTGAATACCGAATATGTGTGTTCAAAAAATTAACTTGTGTTACCCAGGGACTTACTTTTTCAATCTCGTTTTCTCATCGGATGCTTCTCTGTCCCCAGGGATGACAATCTCTTCAGGTTGCACTCTGTTCAGATGGAAGCTACATTTACCTTCTTAAACTCAACTGCCCCTGCAAACCATTTAATCTAACTTCCCTTCCAATCTTTTTATTCAAATCTGAGCCTCAGTGACAATGTTATTATAAAAATTGGATAATTACCATCCTAAATGGATTTGTTTTTAATTGAAGTTGGCTTTCTTACATTATGAAAAATTGTCAGTTGGAATTTATGGCATGAGAGACAAGCAAGCGAGAAAAAAAAAAAAGTCTGTGCCTGCATGACTTCCCTGATACCACTGTGCATCTATATGTAATCCTATAGAGTCAACTGTCTACTTACAAACCCATCTCTTTAGAAAATCGTTGTATGGCCCTGAGTCATGGGCCAGTGTGAGAAAGTTTAGTGCACGAAAATGGTGCCAAGGAAAACCAGGTCCATTAAGTCTTGTTGCTTTAAAGAGGATGAGGAGTGCTTATGGTTTGAATAAGACATCTGCTTTTTTGACAACAAAAGATATAATTATCCACAGAAATGTCTTATGAAAGTTGTGGGATTTATTTTACAAAAATATGTGGATTTATTGTGTGTAAAACATGTTCTTCTTCATGGCAGTACCTAATTTATAGGTAAAGTGTCCAAATAGGGGGCACCTGGTTGGCTCAGTTGGTTAAGCATCTGCCTTCGGCTCAGGTCATGATCACAGGGTCCTGGGATCGAGCACTGCATTGGGCTCCGTGCTCAGCGGGTGTCTGCTTCTCCCTCTCCCCTTCCCCCCCACACCCCTCCACCGGCTTGTGCTCTATCAAATAAAAATAAATTTTTAAAAATGTCCAAATAGCATTAACTAATTGAGAAATATTGTGACTAACGAAAGCATCCCCCACTTATTTGTTGGTTTGTTTTCTACCTCTATACCTCCCTACCATGCCTCAGAATCTCGGAAAGAATTTCACCTGAACAACAGAGGAGTCTCATTGTCCCACTTGGGCTTTCCTGGCAATCTGAAAGATTTTCACCAACGCATTCTACAATGGCACCTAGGTAGCCTTAGACTTAAAAGACTTTTAGCTTGTGTGATTGTAGCAAACATTTAAGAGTGCCTCTTATTCTTTTTTTTTAAAGAT
>NW_023216832.1:0-626 GCF_002007445.2 Ailuropoda melanoleuca
GATCTGAAGGGGCACCTGCACAACAGTGTTCATAGCAGCAATGTCACAGCACTTTCAGATGCAAATATCAGAAATTCAGCTCAAACTGTTATGTCATACTGAAAAATCTAGGGGAAGCAAGCTTCAAGAAGAGCTGGATCCAGGGATTCAAGCTCTGTTCTAAGCAATCAGTCCTCTCTCTCCCTCTTCCTCTCTTCACACACTCCCCCACACACAGACACACAAACACCCCATGTTCACATCAGCACACACACAGCTACGTATGAGACTCCTACAACATAAAGGCGCCAGCGCACATGGATGAGGAGCCCAGTGAACTCATACTCCCAGGCTGTGCATCCTAGAAGTAGGCAGGGCTCATGCAAAGCCTGGGAGCCACTCTCTAACCAGTACAAAGGTTGTGTCTTCTTGCTGAACCGCGTGCCTGTGGGCTATCTCTGCCTCGGGGGGCACTGCTGATGCACATAAAGGCACTCTGGGTTCGAGACAGGTGGCCATGACCGTGTACCCATACATCCACCTCTCTGCACTGTCTGCTCCAGATGGGCTGCAGAGAGCACTGTTCCCAATCCCGGGGAAGGATGTATGTTAGCCCGTCCCATTATCATCCTTCACCCCTTGGATTA
>NW_023216833.1:0-626 GCF_002007445.2 Ailuropoda melanoleuca
CTGGCAGAAGAACTCACTGTAGGCCTACAAACAGCCATCACCATGGCGTTCACGCACGACGAGAAAAGACAGATCCACGACCTCATTAGCTCAATAAAAAGCGATCAAGTAGGAGCTGAAAGTCTCGCCAGACTCATGATTGTGTATGGCTGGACCAAGAGATACTTCAAGAAATTTGGCAATTTGGCCACATGCGACGCGATCCAGCACAATGCCTCGGTAGCTGCTCATGGGGCTAAGGTGTTCAAATCCATTGTGGAGGCCAGCAAGCACATGGACGACCTGAAGTCATTCTACGCTGACCTGAGTACCATTCACTGCAAAACGCTTTTCGTGGACACCGCCAACTTTGAGCTCTTCTGCGGAATCACCAGCGTTGTCATGGGAATGACCTTAGGTGAAGACTACACTTGCCAGAGGCAGGCGTCCTGGGAGAAGTTCATGCGCCTCATAGGTCACGCTCTCAGCAGCAGCTATCACTGAGCCCGGGAGGAAGGGCCTCTGACCAGGGCCCAGCCGCGACACCAAGGCCTACCACGTGACCTGCTCCCGAATGAAAGCATTTGTTTGCATGTACTTAACCTCCTGAAACACATGAAGTAATAAACAAGTCACACCTAAAGGAA
>NW_023216834.1:0-626 GCF_002007445.2 Ailuropoda melanoleuca
CGCTCACTGTGGAGAGAACAGGCACATGCTCTGAAGTGCTCCTCAGTAGTGCTTGCTGTTGGTTGATATGTAGAGGGTTAGAAAGGAAAGAATCAAAGATATGTACGTTCTGACTTGAGCATCCGAGTGACTAGTGGTGCCATTTAGTGAGAAAGTAAGACGGACGGAGGGAATCTGTTGGAGCTATAGTAAATCAAAGGCTTGTCTTTGGACCTGTTAAGTTTGAGATGTCTGTGAGATATTCAACAAGATGTCTCATGTAAGAATTGGGCACACAGGTCTGAAGCCTGGAGGAAACACTGGCTTTAGATATGGATGTGGATATGGATATAGATATAGCTCAAGACGTAGAATAAGGGATGTGTGTATACATACATATACATAGACTTTCATATAAAAGTACTTACATATATATGCATGTGTGTGTATATATACTCTATATCTGTATGAAGATATGCATGTACACATGCATGTATGTATAATGTGTGTATGTATGTACTTTGTGACCACAATGTCACCATCCAGATGATACTCGTGTCCATAATAATGCATGATATTACCTGTTATATTTGTGTATTCCTACAATATTTCCACCTCTGTACTACCACTGCCCATTGTAACATTTT
>NW_023216835.1:0-626 GCF_002007445.2 Ailuropoda melanoleuca
CTGGGAGCCTGCTTCTTCCTCTCCCACTCCCCCTGCTTGGGTTCCCTCTCTCACTGGCTGTCTCTCTCTGTGTCAAATAAATAAATAAAATCTTTAACAAAAATAAAAAATAAAAAAAATAAAACACTCGGGCACCTGGTTGGCTCAGTCAGAAGAGCCTACGACTTTTGATCTTGGGGTTCTGAGTTCAAGCCCCATGTTGGGTGTAGAGATTCCTTAAAAATAAAATCTTAAAAAAAATAGGGGCACTTGGGTGGTTCAGTCGGTTAAGCGTCTAACTTCCACTTGGGCCATGATCTCGGGGTCCTGAGATTGAGCCTAGAATTGGGATCCCTGCTCACAGGGAGTCTGGTTTTCCCTGTCTCTCTGCCCCTCCCCACACTCATGCTCTCACTCTCTCTCTTTCAAATAAATAAATAAATAAATAAATAAATAAATATCTAAAAAAAAGATTAAAAAACAATAAAACACTCAGTGGAATTTAGTTACTGGATACTTCCCTAATGTGATGAAATAAAACTATTTGAACCCAAGAACCTAGTGCTTGCTTAAATGGCATTAGACATTTCCCATGAAGTTATGAAGAAGACAAGTCAATGTTTGCTACTAATTTTCTTTCTTTTTTT
>NW_023216836.1:0-5765 GCF_002007445.2 Ailuropoda melanoleuca
CAGGTTAATAAACAGCAGTGGGCCCCAAAAGACACCAGGGAGCCATTTTTCCAAGCGAGGACATAATTTGCCGGTCACGGGGATTTAGTAAATGGCCCCCTGGTGGACTGAGAAAGAATGGGCTTTCCCGAATCGGGCCTGACCCGGCCACCTCCGAGGGGTCTCGTGATGCTGGTGGGGAGGCCGGACCTGGCCGTGTGCCTGGTGGCCTCCTGGAACTCTTTCAGCATGCTTCCATTCCCAGACCTGACATCCTGGGCTCCTGGATCACGAGCTAGAAAGGGAGAGGACAGGCTTTGGTGGGGGACACCCTGGCTTCAGAATATTGGCCTGGCCGATGACCCACACGGAGCCCCATTCGTGTGTAGCAATTACAACTGGCCTGACCCAGGCTAGTAGCCAAGGAGCTGCCTCTGGTTTCCCGTCCTTACTCTGGAACTCTGTCTGTTCCATCAGCTCATGTCATTCCTGCTTCCTCCAGGTCCCAAAACTTTCCCCTGCACGACCAGCTCCTCAATGGCTTCTGGGCACCAGCACTGAGCTCCCATTGCACAGAGGCAGAGGCCGAGGCTAAGCGGCTTGCCGGAGCTTGAACCCCACCAACGTGTGGGCTCCCTGGGGACTGACCCACCTGGGGTGGAAACTGCCCAGTGCAGGTGGAGGCCAGAAGGCTCAGGGAGGGGTCTCAGGGCATCAGAGACAGGTGGGTCTTTTGTGTTTAAAGTGTGCACTTAGCCCCCCTGACGGTCAGCGCCTTCCCCAGGCCTCGGACTGGGGCGCAATAGTGCATCTTTGTGCAGGGAGGGCCAGAAAGCCTGGGAGGCGAGACACCGAGACCCTAGTGCACAAGCCCCCAAGCCTCCCTGCCTCTGACAGAAGCCGCTGAAACCACCCCAGCCCGACAACCTCACTGCCGTTCCCGGCCCCAGCACAGCTGCTGATACGGAGAAATGCCTCTGGACCCCCTGAGTGTTTTCTGGATGTCTAGGCCCTAAATGGCAGGTCAAGCCAGGAGCTGCCTGACAAGGAGAAGAAACGCCCTCTCCCCCTGTGGCCTTCTGTTCCCAGCCCTGTGCTGGAAAGTAAATGTTATGCGGTAAATTCCTTCCTAACACAGTGCATGACCAGAGCGTTTTCCCCCAACCGATAGGATCATCCGTCAATGCCAGTAAGTGGGATGCAGGTTTCCTGAGCTCCCAGCAAAACGCTGCAGCTGAAAGCACACACCTGTTTCAGAGCGCCGCTGCCGGGGATCGGCCATCGGCCAGAGAATCCCTCTGCCAGGGATGGGCCGGAGAATCCCTCGGAGGCCGGAAGGGCTGGGTCTGAGCCGCGCTTCCTCGAGATGAAAAGGGAAGCATCTTTACTACCCCCGGGGTGACCCGAAGTAGTGAGAGCAGACAGGGCTCCTGGTTTCTTCTCTGGGGCTTCAAGGATTGTCATGCCACTGCATTAGGACGAAGGGTCAAGTGGTGTTTCCAGAGAAGGAAAGGCAGCCCGCTCAGGCGCGCTCAGGTCCCCGAGCAGAACCCGCATCTCCAGCCGCCCCATTAGGTGTGACCACCCCGTCGCCAAAGGGCCACCTCCCCCAGGTGGGAAGAACCCCTCCACCTTGCAATCTGGGTGCCTCCTTTTCTTGGGGAGAGGGGCAGCCATGGCTAATGAGGAGGAGGGGAAGCGAGCTTCTGGAACACCAGATGAGAAATGACACTCTTCAGTTCAGCAAAATATAAAAGAAAGACCACTTCTGAGTCTCTGAATGCTCGCTTTGTAGCCTCCAGGCAAAGCTGTCATTTCGGACTCAACTCAGCGGAGCAAACGAGGCTGACAGTTCGTCCGTGGCTTCCAGCTCTCCCGACTTACCGACTTATGCCTCGTTAAGGCGTCCAGAGCGGCTCTCTGCGCGGCGGAACATGGCGCGTCGTGCAGCTGTGACATTGAGCTCTTCGGGAGAAGCTTCCAGGGTCGGAGCTAAATAAGTATATAAGGTGAAATCTCCCACTTTTCCTGGCCCGACGACACCCCCCTTCCCCTCCCCCGCCCCAGCTCAAGGTATCAAGTCTCTGCTTTTCAAATATATGCTCCGCACCTCTGTCTGCATTTTGTAAGGACAAAATAGTAAATATTATCTCTCTTCTCCGGCCATCAGCTGAGGATATGAGGGGAAAAGCATCGTAATTCTTCTCCTTATGAAGGTGAAAAGCATTATCCCGAGGAGATTATCTAAGTCTGGCCTTGACTCTTGAGTGGCTCTGGCTTGGCCGGCCTCTCGGCCATTTCAGAGTCGAGGGCTTTTGACATGTCCATCCGGGGGGAGCCTGCCGATCTGGCGGTCAGCGTACGACACCCCCTGGGCTTGCGTCTGTGAATCTCCGAGCCTCTTCACATTTTCCAGAATGACAATGGGCTAAGATTACAGTAGTCGAACTGTGTGGGCCTGACCACGGAGTCTAAAAAAACAAAAACAAAAAACAAAAATAGCAGATGCTTAGGGAAAATATCAGCTCATTGGGTTTCTGTTTTGGTTTGTTTTCAGTGCGTTCACTTTAGGGGCATGTGTCAGGCTTCTGCTTCCATCGTGAGAAGCCTGGCCCACCTCTCCAGGATGCACGATCCTTCCTAAACCACGGAGCCCCATCTGCCATCCTCACCCAGCACGTGGTGACTTCAGGATCCCACCTGTGTCACCCTTGCTGTGTCCTTCAACACTGTGAGTTCGAAGTCCACACCTCAGCCTTCCTCCTCCTCTGATCTCCGCAGCATGGAGAGCGGGTGTGGGTTTGACTTTCTGGCCTTCCTGAAGCTTGTCCCACCTCCAGGAGGCCTCTGTCACATGCCTTGGGCCTGCCATGGTCCTCTTTCCCTGTAACACCACCACTGCTGGTCCCCCCACCCCTGCAAGACACCCACACCCACCCACCTCCCGTCTTCAGTGTGACACACGCATGTTCCACTGGTGGCCACCGCAAACCTTTAGGGTTCCTTGTCTGCCTCCGAATCTGGAGTGAAACCCCTCCCCTCCAGCCCCAGAGCTGCCAAGCATCCCACCCATCCCCAAACGGGACTGGCATCCCTCCCTCCCTTCTGATCAATCCCCTATGTCCATCCGAGGCCTGATTGCTGGTCCCCTCCAGGACACCCCCACGTGCCTGTGACCAGCCTCCCAGGAACCCTCTGGGCATGCGACGCCCTCCTTCCTGGCGGCCTCTCCCTGGCCCGCACGGAGCTCCCCATCGCCAGTGGTCCTACGATGCCTGCTGATAGCATCCGTTTGATGAATTGGGTGCCACATACTCTGTTTATATTTGCATAGAAAGTCGGTAATTAGCATTTTGTTGAACTTGCGTGTGAAGACGCTGGAGAAAAATAAATTGCATAGTATTGTATCTTACTCGTGAGCGAGCCTGGCACGNACTGGAACGCCGGCCCCGGCCCCAACCCGCAGACGCACCACCATCCTGAAAATTGCTCTTCTCGTCTTGATGACTGGGTCTTTTCAGCCTCGGAATTAGTTTTCAGGTTACAGAGCAGTTTCCACCAACCCCATCCTTTTTCAGAAGGGTCTTATTTACCAATGTTAATTTTGCCCATATTGCAACGTGCTTCAAAATAAGGATGAATCTTGTTTATTTTTATTGGCAGTTCACACCAGCAAGCAGCAATGGGAACTAAATTATACGTGTTCAAGGAATGTGCTCACGTATTTCTGAGTGGTTGAGAAACATCTTGGTGGACAAAGCCGTGTTCAAAGAAAGCTATAAACCAAACCATTGTTAGATTTAGGACCCTCTAGAGAGAGCGAGTCCCTTGATGCCACGACAGGCTTGGGGATGGGGTGGGCGTGGGGGGGTGTTTTAGTTGCAAAAGCTAGTCACAGTTTTACCATNGACAGGCTTGTGGATGGGGTGGGTGTGGGGGGTGTTTTAGTTGCAAAAGCTAGTCACAGTTTTACCATCGTCTCTCTCACATCACTGGCAGGCAAGTTGGGGATGGCATCAACTTAATGGTTCCTAGCCCATCAGAAACACAAACCTTTGTATTTCTTTGTAAATAAATCTCTGTTTATTTCTGAGGCTGCCCCAAAGGAAAGAGGCAGACAAGAGAGGACTTTCTTAACCTGTTATTCTCCCCCTTTTCCTAGGAGAAGCCCCTGGGGTGGGGTGGGGGCGGGGGGCTTGGCGGCAGCTGGGGAAGCCAGCCAGGCAAGGCCCCCACCCTCACGCGGTCTGAAACCTAGCAAACGATGAGGTCCCCAGAGCCACACATGGTGGCTGGAATGGGAAGAGCGATGAGGGGACATGAGGAGCCTTTCAGAAATAGTGGCAGGGGCACCCGCTTTAGGCTGGGGACCCAGACAAGGGCTTTCTGAATGGGGGCCTGAACTCTGGATTCCCACAGCCGAGATCGCGGCGTTCCTCTGTGGGACTCAGATCAGGGATCCCCACCAGCTTTGTCATTTACCGTGTGGGGAGAAGGTGAAGCCTAACCCTTAAACACTGTGTCGCTCAAATTTTGTGGATCGATTCTGATTTTTCCACTGGACTTAATGTCAGAGAACCTTATCTTCATCTCTGATTGACAGCTGCTGGCAGGGGTTCCTACCTCTTCATTTCTAAGGTTTTTTCTGTCCCTCTTCACGGCCTCCAAATTCCTCAGACTTGAAGGGCAGATTTTGACCTTCAAAAGAAAACATTTCGGAATCCCCTGGGCTGGTTGCACAAATGACCCCATTTCTCCACCCCTCCCCTCCCCAGACGCACACCCTCAGACTCTGCCAAGGCCCCTAGGGAGAAGTAGGGTCTTTTTCCCCACTCCCTGGAGCGAGGCTGATCATGTGATTTATTTTGGCCAATAAGATGCGGCAGAAGAGAGGGCCTGCACGTAGGAAGCCTAGCCCAGGAGAGACCAGTTCCTTCCACTCTCTCTCCCCCACCTCCCTCACCCCTCCCATCACCACGACAGCGAGCCCAGGCTCCCTGCAGGAACATGAGGGACCAGGAGGAGCACAGCGACATTGCTGCCATCCCAGCTGAGGCCACCAAGGACCCACTGACAGCCAGCCCCTGACACTGGTGAGCTCAGCTAGGATCCACACAACCACCCAGCCCACCTGAAGACCCCTGAACGATAACAGATGGTCAGGTGTACCTAAGTTTGCCGGAGCTGCCGGAGCCAGATACCACAGACTCGGTGGCTGAGACCACAGAAATTTATTTTCTTGCAGTTCTGGAGGCTGGACATCCAAGATTCAAGTGTTGGTGGGGTGGGTTTCTTCTGAGGTCCCTCTACTTGGACTGTAGATGGCCACCTTCTCTCTCTGTCCTTCTTTCTTCTGTGTGAGGCTGTGTCCGAATCTTTTCTTATAAGGACGCTGGTGAGATTGGATTAGGGCCCCACCCCCATGACCTCATTTTAACTTGATTACCTCTTTAAAGGCCTGATCTCCAAATATGGCCCAGGCTGAGGTCCTGGGGGTTGGGACTCCAACATATGCATTGGGGGCTGGAGGGGGCTGGGCAGGCCTTGGGGAGGGAGACCCCGTCAGGCCATAACAGGACACCTGTTTCAGATTACTGTTGGTAGCAATTAGCAACAGGTGCCCCAGGGCGCTGCTTGNACTGCCTGGGCATGCATGCGGGGCGGGGGGAGGGGTGTTACCACCCAGCTCCAGACACGATTTGTGGCCTGCGCAGGAGCTCACAGTCTGTGGGTTTTCTTCATATGTAACCCCGTACCCAGGGCCAAGCACATACATGTGCACACGC
>NW_023216837.1:0-254 GCF_002007445.2 Ailuropoda melanoleuca
TGAGATCAAGCCCCACATCCCCTTGGGCTCCGTGCCCAGCATGGAGACTGCTTGAACATTCTCTTCCTCTGCCCTTCCCCCAATTCGTGCACTCTCTCTTGCATGCTCTCTCTCTCTTTGTCTCTCTACTCAAATAAATAAATAAATCTAAAAAACTGAAACAAAAGAGTGACTAAAAAAAATAGGAACCAGAGTTGTTTTGATGATGTAGTGATGTCATCAGGATCCCAGTTGTGTCTTTTTCAGCTTTGAGG
>NW_023216837.1:290-1634 GCF_002007445.2 Ailuropoda melanoleuca
CTAATTAGCAAGAGCTCCAGGCATATTCTCACATGAGAATATCCAGTGACTGGAAGGACTGTTTTCCTTTATATGTTTCTTTTAAACAGGAAGAAAACTCAGAGGCTTGCAGGAAATTTCCTCTAACATTTTGTAGGCTAGATTACATCACATGCTTGTTCCTAAACCAGTCACTGGTAAATCAGGTATTGTGATTAGTTTAGACTAATCATTTTTCCTTTTGAAGCTGGGGTGAGGCCACCTTCTTTGTGTATGGGGACAATAAATATCCAGATAAAGTTGTGGTTCTCCAGCAAGAATGAAGAATATGGAATGGCTATTGGGGAGGGAGCCAGTAGTATTTGATGCAGGGATTCATTGGAGAATTTGAAGCAGAAGGCTAATAAGATTGGATTTGAATTAGGGCATAAAATAGGGATCAGCAGGCTTTTTCTATAAAGGGCTGGACAGTGAATATTTTAGGCCATGTGGTTTCTCAACTACATTTACCATTGTAGTATGAAAGCAGCCATAACAATATGTAGGTGAGATGTGACTGTGCTCCAATAAAACTTTATTTACAGCACCAGATGGCCGGTCAGACTTGGCCAGTGGAGGTAGTTTGCTGGACCCTCATGTGGAGGATAGATTGAAGGGAACCATGTAAAAGGATTAGAAGACAAAAGGAAGCTTATATTTCCTTAGCCTAGTATCAGTCCATTATGAAATTTTCACCCTTCTATACTGAAAAAGTCAGGAAGCTCAATTTATTCAATTTAAAATGTCATTCTTTTTCTAGGCTTTATGTCTTTCTCAATTTTTTATTAAAATTTTTTTAAAGATTTTACTTATTTATTTGAGAGAGAATAGAGAGCACAAGTGGTGCAGAGGGGGAGAGGGAGAAGTGGACTCCCCGCTGAGCAGGGAGCCTAATGCAGGGCTCAATCCCAGGACCCTGAGACCATGACCTGGGGTGAAGGCAGACACTTAACTGTTTGAGCCACCCAGGTGCCCCCTTTCTCATTCATTTTGCTTAAAATTTTTTATTCATTTAAGAAATAACAATAATAGTTGGTGGCCTTTTTTTCCCCTCCAGCAGGGGAAATATAAAGCAGGCACAGAAAAGAGGTATAGATAATACAATTTCATGATTCTTGAATGTGGAAAGTTAGGGGAGAGAGGAAATCTAAGAAAATTCATACATTTCCACATTGTACACTAGCATTTAAATTGGACATGAAGAATGAGTAGGACTTTATTGGCTGAAGAGAGGGGAGCAGAGGGAATAGGGAATACCAGGTTTTTGTCTGTATGTTCAATTTGATGGAATATCCATGGAGCATATTTTCAGGAATTGGATAATGG
>NW_023216838.1:0-626 GCF_002007445.2 Ailuropoda melanoleuca
ACCCTGGGATCATGACCTGAGTCAAAGGCAGGCGCTTAACCGACTGAGCCACCCAGGCATCCTTCAAAAAGAGAAATTAAGAAAACAACCACTTTTACAATTGGATCATGAGAATAAAATACTTAGAAATAAATTTAACCAAGGAAGTCAAACAGACCTATACATTGAAAAATGTAAGACACTGATGAAAGAAACTGAAGAAGACGCAAATAGATATTCTATGTTCATGAATTAGAAGAATCAATAATGTTTGAAAATCAATATTGTTTAAATATCCATATTATGCAAAAGAATCTATAGATTCAGTGCAATTTCTAATAAAATTCCAATGTCAATTTTCACAGGAATAGAACAAACAATCCTAAAATTTGTACGGAATCACAAAAGATACTGAATAGCCAAGACATCTTGAGAAAGAAGAACAAAGCAGGAGGCATCACACTTCTGGATTTCAAAATGCATTATAAAGCTATAATAATCAAAACAATATGGTATTGGCATAAAAACAGATACACAGATCAATGAAATAGATAGCCCATACGTATATGCTCAATTAATTTATGACAAAGGAGGCAAGAATATACAAGGAGAGTCTCTTCAATAAATGGTGTTAGGAAAACTGGACA
>NW_023216839.1:0-626 GCF_002007445.2 Ailuropoda melanoleuca
TCTCAATAGGACTTACCATAGCTATAGGAGCTGTGAGAATTGGCACCAGACCAGCAGGCTTTGTCAAGCAAAATCAAATCCTAACTGCCAAACTGCACTTTTCAGTGGACATTTGAGATCATATGCAAAGGCTGCCTAAAACATTGTCCTTTAAATGACTAGCCCATGAGTCTCTAGCCCAAATGGAAATGGATAACAGACTGGTTCTTGTCATTTACTAGCCATCAAAGGAGGGGTTTGTGCCATTCAGGACACTTCCCTCTTCATGCACATGAATAACTCTGGACAGGTATAGGCCAAGCTATGAGGAATGGCCAAGAAGTAAAAGTCTTTCATAACATAACTTCCAACAAATTTCCTTAATCCAGAGGTGCCTGGCTTTGTCCCACAAAGTAGAGTGCCTGGTGGTGAACTGAGTGTAAAATCCTCATAATACACCTAATAGGACACTTTCTAATTGTGACCTTTAGGAAAATTTCCTTCAGAGTCTAAGTCAAGTGTCCCATGCACCTTTAACATCACCAAAGTCCAGATGGCAAGCATTAGCTACCCCAATTAGTATTGTTAATGATATTGAGGCACCACAGGGTCAATTGTATTGTAAATTTTATTATTTTTATTTTTTT
>NW_023216840.1:0-626 GCF_002007445.2 Ailuropoda melanoleuca
TTAAAAAACAATGTACCAAAATGGGCCAAATTGTTGGTTCTTATTAGTATTCATTATAAAACCAAATGTTCATTCTAGTTGTAGAGGGAAAAACATCTAACTTTGTGAGCTTTCCACATTTTCCCGCATACTAGTATTTATATGATGTCCTGTTTTTGTGACCAAATTCCTATTGCTAGGTATTCATTTGTGTATGTGATGGCCTCTTTTGGTGGGGACAGAGAAGTTATCACTGGTCTAGATAGGGTGAAATTTTGTGCTCCTTCATTAGCCAACCTCTTAGATGATATGCTGCTGAACCTTAACACCATCAATCGAGAAAAGAGACAAGTTGTCAACTAGGATGAGGGTTGTAGTTTTCAAAAGAAAAAAAGCTGAAGCCAAGGAAGGTTAGTTTTGCCTGTATTTACAAAATGATAAATTATTAGATAAAAAGGACAATATGAAAAAATTAATTCCTATTTTTTCAAATATTTAAGTATTGGAAAATAGATAATAAAACATTTGTGCAATTAAGTGAGTTTTTATTTTTATTTTTTGGTTTGGCTATTGTATTTCTAAAGAAATATTTCTAAAAATCACACTTATCTGACTTTGCACCTGAATTTTCAATTCCTTTTTTTTTT
>NW_023216841.1:0-626 GCF_002007445.2 Ailuropoda melanoleuca
TTATTGCTACCATACTCCCGATATCGCTGCTATTGTCGCTGTGTTACTACCATGATACTCTAGTATCATCACCACCGCTAGCATCCTCACCGACATTGCTAACATCCCCACTGTTACCGCTACTCTAATACTGTAGCATTATTACTGTTGTCATCCCTGTTACTACACATCACTACAATTATGGCAATTACTACTACTCATTACTACAATGATTGCTAGTATTCTTGCTGCTGCTCTTACTCCTAAAGCTAAACAAGAGACGCTCCCAGGTGGGGTGAGTCCTCTGGATACTCCGACAGCCATCTGTTCGTTATCCTCCTCTGTGATGCCATCCTTAAGTTAGGCATCATTGTCACCGTTGCACAGATAATCAGAGTGAAGCACGGGAGGTGAAAGTGGGTATTTCCCAAACTTTCTCATGACACCTATAGAAAATGATACTGAGCTTATGTCACCCTTGGGTCCAGGACAGAGCTCTTGCGGTCGGGGGTAACACAGGCCCCACTGCGCCATTCCAGGGACTGAGGGCTCATCGCCTTGGCATGCCTGGAGCCCATTCCTGGCATTGCTGGGACACGGGCCTGGGAAGTTCTGGACGGCAGGCAGCAGGGAGTCTCCTCTGGCTT
>NW_023216842.1:0-626 GCF_002007445.2 Ailuropoda melanoleuca
TGATTCTGTTTGTTATCATTAAACTATAGGATGATGCTGACTGATACTACAAAATATTTCTTAGTTTAATGCTTTAAAAAAACAGGATCAGGAGCACCTGGGGCTCAGTTGGTTAAGCATCTGCCTTTGGCCCAGTCATATCCTGGGGTCCTGGGATTGAGCCCTAGGTTGGGCTCCCTGCTCAGCCGGGAGTCTGCTTCTCCCTCTCCCTCTTCCCCTTTCCCCTGCTCATGCTCTCTCTCTCAAGTAAATAAGTAAAATCTAAAAAACAAACAAACAAACAGAAATCAGTCATTAAATGTGGAAGGAAGATTGACATTTAATCACTGCAAATCAATATTACTTTCAAGTGTTTGTTACATAAACAAAAGGTAATAGCCAATGTCAGATAAAGAGAGATGTAGAAAACAGCCACTAAGAAGTGGCAGGATATATAGCTGGCAGTTTGGGGATTGTTCATATCAATCTTCAACATCTTCATGTAAGGTCAATCTATGACTACTGAATTCACACCCAAATTCATCTAAAACTTTAAGTAGAATTTCTGAAATTGATTTTCATTTATATAACAAAAATTGGCTATTGTTTCTTATAGTAAACCGCATCCAAAATCTTTTTTTTTTTTT
>NW_023216843.1:0-626 GCF_002007445.2 Ailuropoda melanoleuca
TTTTTTTTTCTTTTTTATATAGTTTAATGTACTATTGACTAAAGCAGTGCTAGAGAAGGAAATGTATGCCTTCAACAAGCTTTAAACTTAGAAAAAAGGCTTTTTGTAAAATAAGGATGGCTTATATTTTGAAATTTATATGAAGTACAACTGGGTGTTATGGAAAAGTTTGTTAGTGGGTATGTATTTCCCACAATAATAACAATGCTAAGTTTGCTTGTCAGCTTGAATCCTGTTTGAATTTCTCTCATATGAAATACCAGCTAATAATTGTAGGAGGAACAATAGAATTTGAAAAATCCCATTTCACAAAAACCATTGTAAAAATTTATTGAGGAAAGAATCATGAATTATGCTAAACAACTGAGCCAGACATTGCTGAACAGACTATTTACAAAGCTTCAAATTATTGCCTCACAGAATAATCATTCATTACAAAGGGAAATTGTCTATCTTTATGATATAATAATCAGACAGATACCACTTTATTTAAGTGATGAAACTTAATATCACCAATAATGAAACAAATTGACATCACATGCTCAGGATGTGATACCTTGAGAATAATGTAACATCACCTATAAGATATGCCTGTAAAAAAAAAAAAAAAAAAAACCTGAATCAAA
>NW_023216844.1:0-628 GCF_002007445.2 Ailuropoda melanoleuca
TGCTTTATCAAAGATTAGTTGCCCAAAAAGCCGAGGGTCCATTTCTGGGTTCTCTATTCTGTTCCATTGGTATATGGGACTGTTTTTGTGCCAGTACCATGCTGTCTTTGTGATCACAGCTTTGTAGTACAGCTCGAAATCTGGCATTGTGATGCCCCCAGCTTTGTTTTTCCTTTNTCCGGCATTGTGATGCCCCCAGCTTTGTTTTTCCTTTTCAACAGTTCCTTGGAGATTCGGGGCCTTTTCTGGTTCCATACAAATTTAAGGACTATTTGTTCCAGTTCTTTGAAAAATGTCCTCGGTATTTTGATCGGGATACTATTGAAAGGGTAGATTGCTCTGGGTAGCATGGACATTTTAACTATGTTAATTCTTCCAATCCATGAGCACGGAATTTTTTTCCATCTTTTCATGTCTTCCTCAATATCTTTCAAAAGTGATCTATAGTTTCTAGAATATAGGTCCTTTACGTCTCTGGTTAAGATAATTACAAGGTAACGTATGGTTTTGGTGCTATTGTAAATGGGATGCATTCCCCAATTTCTCTTTCTTCAGTCTCGTTATTCGTGTATAGAAATGCAACTGATTTCTGGGCATTGATTTTGTATCCTGCTACCTTACTGAATTG
>NW_023216844.1:740-960 GCF_002007445.2 Ailuropoda melanoleuca
TTTGGGTTTTCCATATAGAGTATCATGTCATCTGCAAAGAGAGACAGTTTGACTTCTTATTTGCCGATTTGGATACCTTTGATCACTGTTTGTCTTCTGATTGCTGTTGAAAGGACTTCTAGTAGTATGTTGAATAATAGTGGCGAGACTGGGCATCGTTGTCGTGTTCCTGATCTTAAGGGAAAGGCTTCCAGCTTTTCCCCATTGAGAATAATGCTTG
>NW_023216845.1:0-1863 GCF_002007445.2 Ailuropoda melanoleuca
AGAGAGGACCCCATCCAAGCTCAACCATGACAAACCTACGCCACGTCACGTCATAGTGCAATTTGCAAATACTAGATCCAAGGATACAGTATTGAATGCGGCCAGGGCAAAGAAATTTCTCACATACCAAGGCAAAGGTATCAGAATTACGTCAGACCTGTCTACACAGACCTGGAATGAGAGAAAGGGTTGGGGGGCANATGAGAGAAAGGCTTGGGGGGGCATTTTTAAAGCTCTTTCAGAGAAAAACATGCAGCCAAGGATCCTTTATCCAGCAAAGCTGTCATTCAGAATTGATGGAGAAATAAAGACGTTCCAAAATCGCCAATCATTAACCAATTTCGTAACCACGAAACCAGCCCTACAGGAGATATTAAGGGGGGCTCTATAAAGGTAAAAAGGCCCCAAGAGTGATACAGAGCAGCAAGTCACAACCGATACAAAGACTTTAAAGAGAAATGGCATCATTAAAATCATATCTTTCAGTATGCAGTCTCAACGTGAACGGCTCGAATGCTCCCATAAAATGCCACAGGGTTGCAGATTGGATAAAAAGACATGACCCATCCATTGCTGTCTTCAAGAGACTCATTTTGAACCCAAAGATGCATTCAGACTTAGAGTAAGGGGATGGAGTACCATCTTCCACGCAAATGGACCTCAAAAGAAAGCTGGAGTAGCAATTCTCATATCAGATAGATTGGATTTTAAACTAGAGGCTAAAGAGAGAAACACAGAAGGGCACTATATTATTCTTAAAGGAAGTATTCAACAAGTGGATATAAATATATATGCCCCCAATAAGGGAGCAGCAAGATACACAAGCCAACTCTTAACCAGAATAAAGAGACATATAGATAAAAACACATTAATAGTAGGGGACCTCAACACCCCACTATCAGAAATAGACCACCCTGGCAAAAACTAAGCAAAGAATCAAAGGCTTTGAATGCCACACTCGACGAGCTGGACCTCATAGATATATATAGAACACTACACCCCAGAACCAAAGAATACTCATTCTATTCAAATGCCCATGGAACATTCTCAAGAATAGATCATGCTCTGGGACACAAAACAGGTCTCAGCCAATACCAAAAGATTGAAATTATCCCCTGCATATTCTCAGACCACAACGCTCTGAAATTGGAACTCAACCACAAGGAAAAACCTGGAAGAAACTCAAACACTTGGAGGCTAAGAACCATCCTGCTCAAGAATGACTCGATAAACCAGGAAATCAAAAAACAAGTTAAACAATTTATGGAGACCAACCAGAACGAAAACACAACGGCCCAAAACCTATGGGATACTGCAAAGGCAGTCCAAAGGGGGAAATACATAGCCATCTAAGCCTCACTCCAAAGAATAGAAAAATCTAAAATGCAGTTTTTATATTCTCATCTCAAGAAGCTGGAACAGCAACAGAGGGACAGGCCTAATCCACTCACAAGGAAGGAGTTGACCAAAATTAGAGCAGAAATCAATGAATTAGAAACCAGAAGTACAGTAGAGCAAATAAACATGACGAGGAGCTGGTTCTTTGAGAGAATCAATAAAATTGATAGACCACTGGCAAAACTTGTCCAAAAACAAAGAGAAAGGACTGAGATTATTAAAATTATGACTGAAAAGGGAGAGGTCACNTAGACCACTGGCAAGGCTTATCCAAAAGAAAAGAGAAAGGACTGAAATTAATAAAATTATTAATGAAAAAGGAGAGGTCACGACCAACACCATTGAAATTGGAAGGATTATTAGAAACTTTTATCAACAGCTATATGCCAAAAAACTAAGCAATCTGGAAGAGATGGAGGCCTTCCTGGAAACCTATAAACTACCAAGACTGAAACAGGAAGAAAT
>NW_023216845.1:2240-2335 GCF_002007445.2 Ailuropoda melanoleuca
GGATTCATACCTGGAATGCAAGCATGGTTCAACATTCGCAAATCTATCAGTGTGATACATCATGTCAACAAGAAAAGACTCAGGAACCATATGAT
>NW_023216846.1:0-626 GCF_002007445.2 Ailuropoda melanoleuca
GTTCCCTCTCTCGCTGGCTGTCTCTCTGTCACATAAATAAATAAAATCTTTAAAAAATAAATAAATAAAGTTCCTTAAAGTTTCAGTAAAATTCAGTAGACAGTACATGGAATCAAGGAGATGAATTACTTCTCTACTACTTTTAGAATTATTTTGAAGAACAAAGCTTTGATGATAATAATTACAACAAATACATCAAAAAGTGTGACAAAAATTGGTTCCCAAGTAAATTGACAATAATTATTCTCTATTCCTATTTCTGAATACCTGAATATTCTTATGTGCTGGCCCATGAGGTCAGTCACAGACGTAACTTAGACTATAATATTTAGAATTTGTATTTCATCCATTTTCTCATGACATCTTTAAGAATATATAATGTGGTATCAAAAAACCCTTTCTTATTTTAATGGGAAAAATTAAGTCCCTGAACAGAAAAATTACAGAAGAACTATAAATGGTCTCTAAGCAGATAGAAATTTGTTCAGGGGCTTCTGGGTGGCTCAGTCGTTGGGTGTCTGTCTTCAGCTCAGGATGTGGTCCCAGAGTCCTGGCATTGAGCTCCACATCAGGCTCCTCCACTGGGAGCCTGCTTCTTCCTCTCCCACTCCCCCTGCTTGTGTTCC
>NW_023216847.1:0-626 GCF_002007445.2 Ailuropoda melanoleuca
GTGACAGCTGTCCATGTGGTCCCGATCACTGGTCCCAAAAGGGGCAGCCTCCCCATGGGGGCAGAGGACCCAGGTCAAAAGCTACAGAGGCCTTGAGAGGGGTTCAGAGTAAGCAAAGGTACCCCAGGGATCGCAGCCTCCGAGCTGGGTCGGCAGGCACCTCTGGCTGACCTGGCCCCAAGGACAGGTAGGACTGGGACCAAAACCGACCTCTGGGGATGGGCGGGGACAGTACTGGCCTCCAAACAATGAAGGGGGAGGGGCAAACTTGCTCTTCCCTGTGCAGAGCCCCAGAGGCAGGGTCGGGCAGGGCTGGCTCTCCATTACCAAAGCCTCGAAGCTGAGCCCCAGCAGGGAGCCGAGCCGATCAATGGTCGTGTGTCCCTGTCTGATTAAAGACTGACCCCAATGCAGCCCGGAGCCTGAGGCTGAACAGGGTAAGTGTCCAGAGCAGAGGACCCCTGGCAAAGGCTGGCGGCATTTGGGGTTGTAGCAACCGGGAGAGGCATTGCTGACGTCTAGCGGGGGGAACCAGGGTGCTCAAAACCTACAGTGTGCAGTGCGGCCCCCCGGAGAGCGTCACCCACCCAGACGGCCCCCCGGAGAGCATCACCCACCCAGACGGC
>NW_023216848.1:0-2353 GCF_002007445.2 Ailuropoda melanoleuca
TTGAATTTATTTTTATATAATTAAATATAGATGTGTATATATTTACACATAGATGTGGAAACTGAAGTCTACGAGGGTTAAGTAAGATAAGTCAAAATTCACACTGTCAACAGGTGGAGCAGGATTGAAATTTACATCTCTCGTGTCCTTCCCACTGTACCATGTGACAAGAGCACACTTGGGCAAATCCCTAGCCAACTCGTATCCACCTTACCTTGGATCCAGGCCATTTTCGAAGCAGTGTGTTCTAGGTGTACAAAAGTTCCTCCAGAATTTCAGGGATGAAACAGCTTTTCGTACCTACCTACGGAGAGTGGCAGTTATTATTAATTATTGTTACTATTAATCATTATTTTGCCTGAATACTCAAGCAGGACAAACATAAGATTGCATGAATTGCTCTTTTTAATATTTACTTTCATATTCATTTTTGCCTTCATAGTGCCTTTATCCTTATGTAATATTTTTCTAAACACTTATGACAGATAGAGCCAATCCACATCCTTTCAAATATTCTCAATTATGAATACCACTTACGCCTTTAAAGTTTTAGTTTACTTCAGGAGAAAGCACTTCACTGACAAAAGACTGCAGTGTCCCTGAATAGCAAATAGAATTTCTACTGAAGGACTCAAAACTCTAGGAGAGCACAGACCAACCACATTTTGTACACTATAAGTGATCTGGAACAAACTGGTGTCCCGTAGATACAAAATAATATACCAATTGAATTTAAGTTACCATTCATCATTTCAGGCTAATTTTATACCTTATTAGAATGGATGGATATTATTTTCATAACAGTACAAAGAAAATGATTAAAACTGCTACTTGTAGATTGTGTTTCTAAGATGTTGGAGCCTTCCCCACCTCCTGTGGTGTATTTAAAACATTAATAGTATAGCTATTACTACTCTCGTTTTTGAATAAGAAAAGGCAATCAGAGAGTTGTTTTTCCAAGGTAATACAATAACTGTGGATCAAGTAATGGCTTCTTGTTTCATCAAATTGTGCTTTAACTCTTATGTTCCAGTTTTTTTGTTTTCCAAGAGAAATATATTTTCCCTTATTCTTCATATCACTGCGGATAGGAAGATGTCCAGGACAACTTAAGAAAGTATTTTGCAATGCTGATTCGAAGGGGCACAATGTTTATAGCAGCACTGTCAACAACAGCCAAATCATGAAAAGAGCCCAAATGTCCATCAGCTACTGAACGGATAAGGAAGATGTGGTATAGATACACATGGAATATTACTCTGCAATCAAAAAGAATGAAATCGTGCCATTTGCAACAACATGGATGGAACTAGAGTATATTAGGCCACACGACATATGTCAGAGAAAGACAAATACCATATGATTTCACTCAGGTGGAATTTAAGAAAAAGAACAGATGAACATAGCGGAAGGGAAAGAAAAATAAAATAAGATAAAAACAAAGAGGGAGGCAAACCATAAGAGACTCTTAAATATAGGGAACAAACTGAGGGTTGATGAGGGGGAGATGGGTGGGGGGATGGACTAAGTGGGTGATGGATATTAAGAAGGGCACTTGTTGAGCACTGGGTGTTATATGTAAGTGATGAATCACTAAGTTCTACTCCTGAAACCAATACTACACTATATGTTAACTAATGTGAATTTAAATTTTTAAAGAAGCATTTTGCATCAGTAGTAATCAAACCAGATGGTTTCTGAGGTTTCTTATAAATTTGGTATTACTTTAGGTAGAAAGCATTTAATAGTAAAGCCAAATAAGTATATAATATAGATTTAACATCTTTTCAAAGTGTTACTATGTGTTATAAAATATATGAACAATGTAGGATGGTGATAAAAGCAAAAATTAGGCTTCTACTGCCAAATTTATAGTAACAACTTCCCTGGTGACCCTGTCGAGCCAGTTTCTCTCCCTTTTGAGGAACAATTCCTTTTCTTTCACTCTAGACCTTGCTTCTAGATAGGAACTCCCATGTTCTTACATGACTGCCCATCCCTGGCTACAGGATCAAGAGGGTATGTGAACCAATTTGGGCAAGGATAGTACCTACATTATTGGTCCCAGTAACTGGTGCAGGAATGGGCATGTGACTCAAGTCAGGCCAATCGAAATCCTTCCCTGAGATTCTTTCTAATTCAAGATGAGAGAGGACAAACTTTCTGGGAAGATGTGAGCCTAGAATCTACCAGCAATGGCCATGTCCCACTGGGCAAGAAAAGCAAGCCTGCAGTTTAAGAGGAATATAGCTGAGGGGCGCCTGGGTGGCGCAGTCATTAAGCGTCTGCCTTCGGCTCAGGGTGTGATCCCGGCATTATGGGATCAAGCCCCACATCAGGCTCCTCCACTATG
>NW_023216849.1:0-626 GCF_002007445.2 Ailuropoda melanoleuca
GAGGGAACTAGCTATATTCAGATCGCACAAGGAAAAGAACTATGATTAGTTTATGCTAATTCATTTGGGTTTATTGCATAAATATTCAAGGAGTAAACTAAATAGTAAACAGTATCTGTTATTCCATAACCAGGCCTCACAGAGCACTGGAACGTTAGTGCAAAGCAATTCTGGGCACCCAAATTTTTTGTTCCCATTCAACCGTGACATCTTTGTTTCCTACCTCGGTGTTCTGATATGACATTGACTCAGCTAATCTCCAAATTAATGCTCTTGCTTTTACTAATAATAGATTTTCCCCTTTCTCTGTGTGTATGACTGATACCAACTCCCTTAGAGAAATGGCAGTCACCATTTAATATGGAACCACCCACACATGACAGAGCACTTGTGCCTACTTCCAAGGCCATGACTTAACCCCCAGATTTGGTTCTTTTAGGTCAGATGCTCATCCCTCTTTCAATCAGTCATGGCCAGAGTGGTGGCATAAAACATGGCATCAGAATACCTAAAGATTCCTCAGTGGAAGCCATGGGTATAGCAGCCCTATGGTTTCCACAAAGGTCATTGTAACCACAAGCACTTCACATGGCCCTGTCCAGGAAGAAATAAGCTTTAAAAAAAAA
>NW_023216851.1:0-626 GCF_002007445.2 Ailuropoda melanoleuca
AAAAACGTCACATGGCAGGATGAGATATTGGACATACTGGATAGATATGATTTTTTAAAGTTTTTATTTAAATTCCATTTAGTTAAAATACAGTGTAAAATTAATTTCAGGTGTAGAATATAATGATTCATCACTTACATACAACACCCAGTGCTCATCACCCCAAGTGCACTCCTTAGTCCCCATCATCTCCCCTCCAGTAACCCTCAGTTTGTTCTCTACAGTTAAGAGTCTGTTTCTTGGTTTACCTCTCTTTTTCCCACCCTAAGTTCATTTGTTTTGTTTCTTAAACTCCAAAGTGAAATCAGATGGTATTTGTTTGTCTGACTGACTTAGTTCACTTAGCATAGTACTTTCTAGCTCCATCTACATCGTTGCGAATGGCAAGATAGCATTTTTTGATGGCTGAGTAATAATCCTTTGTACATGTATACCACATTTTCTTTGTCCGTTCATCAGTTGATGAACATCTGGGCTCTTTCCATAATTTGGCTATTAATAATGCTGCTGTAAACATCAGGGTGCATATATGCCTTCAAATTAGGATTTCTGTGTCCTTTGTGAAAATACCTAGTAGAGCAATTACTGGGTCACAGGATAGTTCTATTTTTAACTTTTTGAGGACC
>NW_023216852.1:0-626 GCF_002007445.2 Ailuropoda melanoleuca
GCCTGCTGCCTCCATTCTTCCCTTCCGTCCAGTGCCCCGGGATAGGTCAGCGTGCTGTGGCACCCCGACACAGAGAGCTCAGCAGAGACGGCTCCGCCACAGAGGATGCTATTCCAGAAACTGGCTGTGAGGGATGATGCGGGCTCTGCTTTAGAGCTCTCTGGGTGGAGCTCGGACTAAGGGCCTGCAGGTCTTCATGGTTTAGTGTTACAATAGCGGCCGTGCTAACTTTTATCGAGTATTGATTATGTGCCTGGCAGCATTCTAAGTGCTTCGGCTACATTATGTCACTTAATCTCCCCAAGAATGCTGTGAGATAACACCAACCTTATCCCGGCTTTATGGATGAGGCGGCTGAAGGTGGGAGAGGTGCCTTGCCCAAGGGCACAGACAGGGGCTGAGCCAGGGTCCCCACTGGTCTGTCTGTCTGCCTTCGACCCCCTGCTAGGCTGCAGATGCTGTCCAGGGCCTGGACTGTGGTCAGTCTGCAGTGTTTTAAAAGCCATTTAAAAATGTAACCCAGTATTTAACATGCAAGTGATTTTGCTTATAAACACAAAATTCTAGCATCTCTTTAAAAATAGATGATGTCTCACGATATTGGGCCCTCGGTCCCAAAGGCTCCC
>NW_023216853.1:0-626 GCF_002007445.2 Ailuropoda melanoleuca
AAAAAAAAGAAAGAACCTTCGAGGGCAAGGCCTGTGTGGATCACAAGATGGCCGGGCGATCTGTACATATATCAAGTGTGTGAGCCGCCATGGCGGCCTCCACACTGGGGAGGCAACCCTATGCGCCCAGGCCTGGGACACTGGGGTCCTCTGAAGGACTGGGGCACAGAGGAGGGACCTACTCCCCTGGGCGGGGTCAGAGAGGCTTCCTTAAAGACATGAGAACACCTCGGCCAGAGTTTCTCAACCTTGGCACTGACATTTGGGGTTGGATCATTCTTTGTTGAGGGGCTTTCCATGCACCACAGAACTGAGCGGCGTCCATGGCCTCTACCCACTCCCTCCCCACTCGCAGCAGCCAAGAACATGTTTAGATGTTGCCAAGTGTCCCCTGGGTGGCAAAAGTCACACCTAGTTGAGAACTGCCTGTCAACACCCATAGTCTCAGTCTGGTAAAATAGTGGGAGAGGGGTGGGCCTCTCTCTTCAGGGAGCCCTTGGGAGGAGGCACGAGAGTCCAGGAGTGGGAGGGGTCCTGATCCAAGCTGGGCTGCAAACAGTGGTGACCAGGAGACCCAAAGTGAGAGGAGGGGAATAGCGTTCCAGGAGCGATATGAGCCAAGGTGA
>NW_023216855.1:0-627 GCF_002007445.2 Ailuropoda melanoleuca
AGATGTCTAGAAACCAAATAAATAAAGAACAGCAGCAGCGTGAGCAATTTACTGCATTATTACCGTGTCCAACACCCCGTTACACTCACTCATTCAGTCCTGCCACAAGCCTCTGGTTATACCCACGTGTAAGAGGAGAAACTGAGGGCAGAAATCAAGCATCCCCCAGATAACAGGGCTGGGGACAGACCCCAGTGAGCCATCCTGGGGTCACTCTGAGTCCTGCCCCTGTGTGATGCCAGTGGGGCGCCCTGGGCCCTGCAGTTCGTGACAGCCCAGTGACTCAGACAAGAACAGCCCAGAACATTCTGTGTTCCATCCTCAGAGCATGCACAGGGCAGAGACAGAGATCCTTTCTTCTCTTAAAGTGTCTCTACCACACAGGAAAAACACAAAGGAGAGGGTGAAGGAGGCACAGAACTTAAAAACCACCATAGCGGGACACCTGGGTGGCTCAGTCAGTGAAGCATCTGCTTTCAGCTCAGGTCGTGATCTCCACATCCTGGGATCAAGTCCCATATTGGGCTCCCTGCTCAGAGGGGAGCCTGCTTCTCTTTCTCTCTCCCCGCCCCCATCACTCATTCTCTCTCTCATTCTCTAATAAATAACTAAAAATCTTTAAAAAAA
>NW_023216856.1:0-627 GCF_002007445.2 Ailuropoda melanoleuca
ACTGAACTCACAACTCATTTTAAAAATTAAGAAATTGAATTTCATCAGAATTAAAAACCTGTCCTCCTAGGTTCCACAAAAAACTAAACATAGATCTACCATATGACTCAGCAATTCCACTCCTAAGTATGCCAAAAGAACTAAAAGCAGGAACTCAAACAAACACTTCTATACCCATGCTCTTTGAAGCATTATTCACAATTGCCAAAGGGTGAAAGCAGCCCAAGTGGCCATCAAATGAATGGAGAAACAACACAGTCTATATACAAGCAGTGGAATATTATTCAGCTTCAAAGAGAAATGAAATTCTGGTGCGTGCTATAACATGAGTAAACCTTGAAAACCTTATACTTCGTGAAGTAAGCCAGTCACAAATATTGTGGGGCTCCATTTATATGAGGTACCTAGAATAGGCAAATTCAGAGTGACAGAAAGTAGAATAACAGTTACCAGGATTCGAAAGCAGGAGGAAATGGGGGATAGTTTAATGGGTAGAATTTCAGTTTGGGGTAAAGAAAAAGTTTTGCAAATAAGTAGTAGATATGTGGTGATATTTTCACAACACTGTGAATGGAATAAATTGTGCACTTTAAAATGGTTTAAATTGTCTGTATTTATATATATATA
>NW_023216857.1:0-171 GCF_002007445.2 Ailuropoda melanoleuca
AATGTCTTTCAAGAGTGATTTATATTTTCTAGAATATAGATCCTTTATGTCTCTGGTTAAGTTAATTCCAAAGTAATATATGGTTTTTGGTGCTATTGTAAATAGGATGGATTCCCTAATTTCTCTTTCTTCAGTCTCGTTATTCGTGTATAGAAATGCAACTGATTTCTG
>NW_023216857.1:357-763 GCF_002007445.2 Ailuropoda melanoleuca
GTTGCAAGGACTTTTAGTTCTATGTTGAATAATAGTGGCGAGAGTGGGCATCCTTTTCGTGTTCCTGATCTTAAGGGAAAGGCTTCCAGCTTTTCCCCATGGAGAAGGATGTTTGCTGTAGGCTTTTCATAGATAGTTTTTATGAGATTGAGGAATATACCCTCTATCCCTACACTCTGAAGGGTTTTAATCAGGAAAGGATACTGTATTTTCTCAAATGCTGTTTCTGCATCTATTGAGAGAAGCATATGATTTTTGAATTTTTCTTTCTGGATAAAATGTAAGACACCAATCGACTTGCAAATGTTGAACCACCCTTGCATAACAAGGATGAGTCCCACTTGGTCATGATGGATAATCCTTTTAATGTACTGTTGGATTCTATTAACCAGGATCTTGTTGAGGA
>NW_023216858.1:0-627 GCF_002007445.2 Ailuropoda melanoleuca
CACACACAGCAGGTGTATTATGTAAGAGGCCGTCTGCTGTGCTCACCTAAGCCTTTCCTAAACAAGGACTGCGTTCCCAGGTAGGAATGGCTAAGTCAGTGACTATTTGCATATCCAAGTTAGCTGGCCTTATTTTTCTTCTTTTTTCTCTGCCATCTCACAGATGCTATAGGATTATTTCCCACTCGTTGTCTCTTTATTATATAACTAGAGATTTTCTTTTCTTTTTTTTTTTTAAGATTTTTAAATTTATTTTTAGAGAGGGAGCCTGCACCAGCAGGGGGAGGGGCAGAGGGAAAGGGAGAGAGAGAATCTCAAGCAGACTCCCCTCTGAGCACAGAGCCGGAGGGGGCTCGATCCCACAACCCTGAGATCTTGACCTGAGCCGAAATCAAGAGTCAGCCGCATAGCTGACAGAGCCATCCAGGTTCCCTAACGGGAGATTTTCCATCCTTGCAAATCCTTTTTACTGTGTTTGCCTAAGGTCTGGTACCAAACTGCCTGATACAAGTCCAGGCACTAACACTCATTAGGCAAACTTGGCTCTTAATCTCTCTGTGCTACAATTTCTTCATCTGTAAAATGGACATAACAATAGTACCTACCTCCTAGGGTAGCTGTGCAGAT
>NW_023216859.1:0-2376 GCF_002007445.2 Ailuropoda melanoleuca
AAAAAAAAAAAAAAAAAAAAAGCTAAAATATGGCCAAATGGTTTGGGGATTGGGAATTGGGCAGAGCCTGGAAGAGCAGTAAGGAGACTACTCTGGAAATTGGAAAAACAGTGAAGAAATTACTATAGGAAGCTGGAAAGGGGATGGGTCATATTTTGTAATCATGAAACAATTGGTAACACTGTCACCTGTGGTAACTCAGAAGATGGAGAGTTTCCTAGTGAATTTGCGGACCTGATTAAGGAGATTTCCAAGGAGCATAATGAGTGTGTCACTTGGTGTATTTAGCTGCACGTGATAAGCTCCATAAAGAAAGAAATGAATTAAGGAAGACACAGTTCATTTTGCAAACAGAATTTAAAGTAAATATGAAGGGTTCAAGACCTGCTAAGTTGAAAAGTAGTACTGTTTTGCATTTTTGGTCTCTCCATCTGCAGAAGATTCTCAAGTAAGAAATAGCCCCAGGGTAAATATCACATCATGAGTGTGGCTATAAGATCCTTTGCTAAGAGCTCAAAAGACTTAAGGAGGTGCCTAGTAGACATATGCATCCAGGTAAAAGGGCTTCTAAGAATGTCAGGGGCATTATCCCATAGCATTATTCCACAATAACTTGATATGTCCAAAGTAAAAAGGAGTCTGTCTCAAAATATTATGGATGTAAGTTTTCAGGTACAGAGGGAGTCCTAAAAACGTTCATAATAAATCCAGAAAGAGTTACACAAATTGTTCTAATGAGACCAATGCCATCTTGAACCAAAAGCTGACTTTGCAATTTTTCCCATTATGCAGGGAAGTCTCTTTCCCCACCCCTTTAATGAGTTATTATTATGACTTGCTTTGACCAACAGAATTGTTCTACTTCTGAGGCTAAGCCTCAAGAAACCTGTGGCTTCTGTTTTCACCCTCTTGGATTGATGTCCTGAGACCATCATGCCATAAAGAGACCAGGAATTAAATACTCCAGGCAAGAGACTTAGCCATTCCAAGCATCCCAATCAACAGCAACATCAAGCACCCAGTCATGGGAGTAAGATCTAGTTGATCCTCCAGTTGAAATCAGTTGCATGATTGAGCCCAGGAAAAACCAGCAGAACCACCTAACCAACCCACAGAATTATAAGAAATGATAAATCATTATCTTTTTAAGCCATTAAGTTTTGGGGTATCTAATAGTATTAGATAGTTGATTATAATCCCCCAAATGAACAATATAGCATGTTGGCTATTGTCTCACTGGAATCTAAAGAAAGTATTTTCTTTAAAGTAATATGTTTACTCTTTAAAAATGGCATCTCAATGTTAATTTCCAATGTCATGCCAAGTGAATTCATTTATTCACTTATTTATTCAGCCAATATACATTTATTGACTCCATGTCAGGCACCAGACATACAAAGACCAAAAAAACCACGATCCTTCAAGAAGCTTAGTGGAAACATCTGGCAAGAAAAACCCAATTAAAATAGTCTGGGGGTTGTTATGACAGAGGTAAGCACAAGTCCCTTTAGGAGCATAAGCAAGGACATTCATTCATTCAACATTCATTAATTCCCCACTATGTATTAGGCTTTGATCTAGATCTTGGAAATAGAGTGATAGATGAGACAGAAAAAAAAAATCACCTCTGTCTTCAGAGATTTACATTCTAGGGCAAGACATGGATAATTTGCAAATAAACAAAAAGCAAGATTTCCACTGGTGATAATAAGAAAATAAAGGGGGCAAGGGATAGAGTGATGCTATTGGACACTATTTGGGACAGAGTGAACCAGGAAGAGCTCTCTGAAGAGTGAACATTTGAGCTGGGAAGTGGAGGATAAGGAGTATGCCATGCAAGAGGGAAATAAGACCAAAGGCTGAGTGGTCAGCAAGTGCTAAGAGCCTGAGCTTGGAATACAGGAGGAACAGCAAAAGCCCAATGAGGCTGGAGATGAGGGAGCAAAGGGACAGTACAGGAGATGAGGCCTGAGAGAAGAGAGCTTTCAGATGGCCTTGTTGACTGTGGGAAAGAGTTTTGATTCTACTCTAAATGGGCCTCATCGGTGGGTGTCAAGCATACATGTGACTAGGAAATCTTCCTGAGGGTGGAGGGCTGCCTCTTGAATTTGATCTTGAGTAGGCATTAGACTAGGCAGAGAGCATGCATGGGGATGGCTATAGGAAGGGAAATAGTGTGCTGTGTTCTGAGAAGCCATATGTTGTTCTTTACGCTGTACCTGGTGGATTCAGCAGGAGCTAGTGGGGGAAGGATGACCTATTCAAGAAATAGTGCCCAGGGGGCGCCTGGGTGGCACAGCGGCTGAGCGTCTGCCTTCGGCTCAGGGCGTGATCCCAGCGTTAGGGGATCGAGCCCCACATCAGGCTCCTCTGCTA
>NW_023216860.1:0-627 GCF_002007445.2 Ailuropoda melanoleuca
AAATGTCCAGATCGGGAAAATCTAGAGGGACTGAGGAGGTTAGCGGTTGCCCGGGGCTGGGGAAGGAGGTATGGGGTTTCCTTCCGGGGCAACGAAAATGTTCTAAGATGGGCTGGGGTGATGGTCCTCCAACGTTATGACTATACCCACAACCACTGAATTGTACACTGGATGAGTTGCACGGTATGGGACAGCATCTCAATCAAGCTGTTTGAAAGAACAGAATCTGTGGGTTGAGAGCCAGGGTCTGAGGTGATCCTAGTAATTCTAGCTCTGCACCAGAATTTGGTGTGGCTGCCATCTTGGCCGGTAGGTTGTGCAGACATTCTGCTGGGACCTCCACAGGAAGGATTTCCACGGAAGAATTCAGACTCACAGGAGGAATTATTCACTATGTATGTGATGCCTGGAGCTGCAGCAGCCATTTGGAGACCACGAGGAGACTATGCCCACTGGCTGCAGAAGGAAGAAAAAAGATGGAAGCAAAGACCCTGAGTCTTCGATCCTGTTATCAAGAGGCCATATTAACAGCTTGACCTTCACATCTATGTCTGTACAGACAGCCACGAGAGTCCCATCTCCTGTCACTGACCACCCAAAAGGTGATTTCTATGAGATTTCTATGCC
>NW_023216861.1:0-627 GCF_002007445.2 Ailuropoda melanoleuca
AAAGGAAAAAATCAAATCAGTGATACCAAGAGAAAAGGAAATTTTAGGATAAAAATATAAGATGGTATGGATTTAGAGTAGAGGTGTAGGACCCTATTTTAACTTAATATTAACTGATTTATGAAAGCTGTGGCATTGGGTGGGGGACGTGGAGTCCCAGATAGTGAGACAGAGAGACAGCTTGATTGGCATGCGGTCCTATATGCATAAATACTGCTGTGATTGAAATCAACAGCTCAACAAAGATGTTTAAAAGTAGAAGTAAGCTATTTTTTCACTATCTGCCAGAGGAAGATGATATTCAAACTAACCAGGAGATATAACGATCATCAATATTTATGTTAAATATTATTTCAATCAGTAGATCTGAAGAGTAAATAATAGTTATTTACAAAAATCACATATTCTTTTATCTTTCCATATATACCTAGAAACATATAAAATCAATAGCAAAAGTCTTATATTTACATATTAATTAGACTAATAGTGCTTCTACTGATAAAGGTAATATAATAAAGGTAATACAGTAAAGACAATTGGGGCTTTCTCATATGTGAGCTCCATTAAGATAGGGAATTTTTTCTCTTTTCCCTTTACTAGCAGTTTCCTGAGTACCTAAAAAGGGCC
>NW_023216862.1:0-627 GCF_002007445.2 Ailuropoda melanoleuca
AAAGGAAAGGAAAGGAAAGGAAAGGAAAGGAAAGGAAAGGAAAGGAAAGGAAAGAAGGAAAGGAAAGGAAAATCAGGTACATTCTCATACAGTATAACTAAATGGAGTCAGAGCCAAAAGTCTGATTTGGATGAAGGAGCATTTTGTATAGACCCTCTGGATCATCAGATTGAACTTAAATTTTATATTCTGAATTGATCTTAATGTCTGAGACAGACAGAGTTGATATTTTTCACAAACTATCAAAACTACAGTTTGTAATAAATTAATTACTCTTGCATTAGTTTAGAGATTAAGATTTTTTACTGCTTCTGAAATAAATACCATGCCATTTACCTGTCCAGAAATGTCCTTCTTTAGGATCAACCTCATCCTGCACATCATTGATATGGTTCCAGCATGAACATTCATTTTATATTTTGTCCCCACTTCTAGCCACAATCAGTCCAGGAAAGGACACCCTACCTAAACTAGCCAATGAGACTGATTCATGGAATTTTTAGAGTTGGGGATGGAAGATATTTGATCAGTAACTCTTAGGAATAAGAAATGTAAATCTCGGGGCGCCTGGGTGGCACAGCGGTTAAGCGTCTGCCTTCAGCTCAGGGCGTGATCCCAGCGTTATGG
>NW_023216863.1:0-627 GCF_002007445.2 Ailuropoda melanoleuca
AGGGCTCAGACCACCGTTTGAGAATGCTGTTCTGCTATTGCTCATGGACACCCCATCCTCAGGACAGTAACAGATCACACATTCCAGTGGTGGTTCTTACTAATGACCCCAAACAAGCGGGTCAAACTCTGAAGGCGACACCTTTGTTCCCAACTTTGAGCCCTTTTGACTGGGGAATAAACTGTAGTAACTAACAATTAAACAACAAATGAGAAATAGCTACCAGTTACTTATTAAATTTCAACATTTAAATGTCCCATCCCATATTTTGCCCCGTGATTCAATTCTCTCTCTTCACCCATCCAGATACCTCTCAACACCCAGTGCTGGAATTGCCCAATCTGTCAATAAGGTAAGAGTTTTCTAAACTACTATCCATATGACTCAATTTGTCAGTAAAAACTGCCACCAGCGCTGTGCTTGCAGAAAAATGTCCATAAATGCATTATTGCGACTGGCAGATCGATGTCTATAATAAAAACAAATAGATTTAACAAGTGCCTGCTTTTACGAGTGGTGCCATTGGTGGACTGTGCGTTGCATTTCACCCCCGGACTTCTGGGAATGGGCAATAGAGCTCGGGCTGGATACTCTGCTGACTTCACAAGTGCTACTGGTAGGAAATTA
>NW_023216864.1:0-627 GCF_002007445.2 Ailuropoda melanoleuca
CTGATGTGGGGCTCGATCCCATAACGCCAGGATCACGCCCTGAGCCGAAGGCAGACACTCAACCGCTGTGCTACCCAGGCGCCCCTCAAGTTTACTTTTAAACATACATTCCAGGTAGTCTCTTAAAATACACCCTAGTAAAATGTTTCCTACATTTTCAAAATTATTTATGCATTAAAAAGGAAAAGAATCTATTAACTGGATTATTATAAACACCCAAAGAAAAAGTGACACCTCATCTGTAATCCAGATGAAATTGGGACTATACCAACTGCAGAATAACCTAGCAATTCACAGATAAGGTCTCCTGAGCCTTGCCTGAGGCTACATATTAATTGCTCCCTCATATTCTAAGTATGTAACATTACTCAGTTCTTGAGCTTGCCATCCAGTGGCACTGTCCCAACCTGAATTTCCAGCAAGAAAAAAATAAAGGTGTCGTTATCTGAGTTTCATCCAGCCTGGATACTCTCAACTTCTAACACAATTTAATCCAATCTCCTCTTTGCATATTCTGTCCTTTTATTTTCCTAAGCACTGCCTTCCTCCTCCTCTCCCAAAGAGGAGGTTTGACTCATGAAGTTAGAAATTCAAGAATTATGTTAACAACTGAATACAATCCCCCCC
>NW_023216865.1:0-627 GCF_002007445.2 Ailuropoda melanoleuca
ATCACTGAAGACACTCCTAATTTACTCCAGTTGAGAGGAAGAAAACACAGAAATACAGCATATTGAATTGAAATGCAAAATATTTAAGGCTTTCTTTGACAAGAAAGATATTGAATAGAGGGGAAGGGACAAGAGGATGGTCAAATTGATGACATTTCCAAGAAACAAACAACGATAACGTTTTTAGTGATGTGAAGGACACAGTAAACTGAAAAACAAGGGATGAATTGGGAGGGTATCTTACAATGGCGTGGTTGAAAATGCTCAAAAGGGCTACAAAGGTCAAGCAATGCTCCCTGAAAAAGTACAGTGATATACTATTCCTACAAAGTAGACCATGTAAATTGGAATCACTGCCAATAGGTGAACCTCCAGGAATCATAAGTTGTTATTATTCCTCTACCACTCTCTTCTCTCATCATCATCTGCACACTTCCAAAAGAGTCCTGGGTTTAATACCTTATGGGAAGTTTCTGTCTCGTGAAACCAATTTTTCTCATTGCGTTTGTACTCCCTAAAGTTTTTCTGCTGGCGAACTAGTAACTGGTAACCATTTTGTACATATTGCCATCGTATCATAGAAAAACAAAAGTCTCAGTATTTCCATCTTACAGCTCCTGTTTATCA
>NW_023216866.1:0-627 GCF_002007445.2 Ailuropoda melanoleuca
GGCCTCGCAGGGCGTGGGACACACAGTAGGTGCTCAATAAACACCGACATTCTTTATGGCTTGTATACACATGCTCACAGGGAATAAGTGCTCGATAAAACCCCTAGCATGCGCACACACGCACACACGTGCACACATGCGCACTCACACAGGCACACACACGCACACAGGCACACACATGCACACACGTGCACACACGCACACAGGCACACGCATGCGCACAGGCACAGGCACACACACGTGCACACATGCGCACTTACACAGGCACACACACGCACACAGGCACAGGCACACACACATGCACACACGTGCACACACGCGCACGCACACAGGCACACGCACGCACACAGCCACACGCACACGCACAGGTACACGTACGTGCACACACGCACACGCACACAGGCACAGGCACACACACACGCACACACAGGCACACACACAGGCACACACACGTACGTGCACACATGCGCACGCATACAGGCATAGGCACGCACACACGCACACACAGGCACACACACACGCACAGGCACAGGCACACACACGTACGTGCACACATGCGCACGCACACAGGCACAGGCACACACACATGCACACACGTGCACACACACACGCACAGGCACAGGCACA
>NW_023216867.1:0-627 GCF_002007445.2 Ailuropoda melanoleuca
AAATAAAATAAAAATTCCCTATATTGAACTGAAGTTACTCTCCTGGGTCATCTTAAAAACACGATCAGGAAATCCTAATCAGAATTTTGAGGGATTCTAATTCACAATTTCCCAACCTCTGCAGAATCACATTCTCAGACAACAGGACTATTATGCACTAAATGTTCCTCCCCCAACTCCCAATTCATATGTTGCAATCTTAATCCCCCCCACCCCCAACGGTATTAGGAGGTGGGACCTTTGGGAGGTGATCAGGTCATGAGGGTGGAGCTCCCACAAAGGATATTCTTGCCCTTATAAAAGGGTCCCCAGAGCGCTCTCTTGCCCTCTTTCTGCATGTGAGGACACAATGAAGTCAGCAGTCCTCAACCTGGAAGAGGACCCTCACCAGAACCCCACCATGCTGGCTCCTGAGCTTGGACCTCCAGCATCTGCAACCGTAAGAAATTTCCGTTGCTTGTAAGCACCCAGTCTGCACTATTCTGTTACAGCAGCCCGAAAAGACTAAGATAGGGACTGACCTCCACAGATCCCTGATAGCCTTTCCTAAGAGCAGATTTCATTTTTTCTTTACAGGCAGCCTCAATTTCCAATTGGTACCTTGGTCTCACATCCCCCCCTCCACCC
>NW_023216868.1:0-627 GCF_002007445.2 Ailuropoda melanoleuca
ACTTTGTTTAGTGATCCTGCTAAACTGACATATTAATTCTAGTAGCCTATAGATTTTTCTGAATTTTCTAGCCATATAATCATGCTGTTAGTGAACAATGACAGCCTTTTTTCTTTCTTTTCACTCCTTATACTATTTGTCCTTCTTCTTAGCTTATAGCACTGGCAAAGTGCTCCAGTGTAGTGTTGTACGAAAGTATTATTAAACTGACATTCTTAATTTGTTTCTGAACTTGGGTGAAGGTGTTCAGTATTCCAGTATAAAATATGATGTTTGATGTAGGTTTTAATATAGCAAAATATTATCAGTTTAAAAATATTCCCTCAATACCAAAACAAAGATACTGAAAGAAAGGAAAGCTACACACCAATATCTCCCATGAACATAGATGCAAAAATCCTCAACAACGTATCTGCAAATCAAATCCAACACTATAAAATATTATACACTATAGTGCAGAGGACAATAGGAGAAGGGAGGGAAAACTGAAGGGAAAGAAATAAGAGAGGGAGACAAACCATATGAGACTCTAGAATCTGGGAAACTCAGCATTGCAGAAAGGGGGGTGGGTGTGGGGATGGGATAACTCAGTGATGGGCAATAAGGAGGGCACGTGATGTGATGAGC
>NW_023216869.1:0-171 GCF_002007445.2 Ailuropoda melanoleuca
GGACGGCACTAGAGGAGATAATGCTAAGTGAAATAAGTCAAGCAGAGAAAGACAATTATCATATGGTTTCTTTCATATATGGAACATAAGAACTAGGATGATCGGTAGGGGAAGAAAGGGATAAAGAAAGGGGGGGTCATCAGAAGGGGGAATGAAACATGAGAGACTATG
>NW_023216869.1:362-595 GCF_002007445.2 Ailuropoda melanoleuca
TGTAGTAAGGAGGGCACGTATTGCATGCTGCACTGGGTGTTATACGCAACTAATGAAGCATTGAACTTTACATCAAAAACTAGGGATGTACTGTATGGTGACTAACATAATAAAAAATAAAATAAAATAAAATAAAATGACACTTAAGCTTCAAAAAAAAAGAGGAAAGTGTCAGTAAAATAATGTGCTATTAGAGCCAAAATTCATTCACTACTAGAAGTTTAACTACATTT
>NW_023216870.1:0-2462 GCF_002007445.2 Ailuropoda melanoleuca
AATCAATCAATCAATCAATTTACATTTAAAACTTGCTGAATTTAGGTACTGGGACTTTTGAAAGTATATGGAATAAGATGGATGATTCAACTGTTGCAGCTGTAAATTTCATGACATCTGAACTCAGATCAAAAGTTTCCAATGAAAATTCAGCTTCCAAATTGAGTTGTGTTCTAAGTGGCTGCTAGAAATTTGAAATTACCTCTGTGGCCTGCATTGTATTTCTGTATTTCTAAATGATCGAAAGGTGAGCATTTATAGAGGGGAGTGGTAGGATATTTAAATTCAGGGATGACTGTACAGTTAGAATAGAGGACAGCTATTTAAGAAGGACAATGCATAGGAATGTTGAGGATTTTGTAAAGCTGAAACAAAAGTTTACATTTGGAAGAGGACTTGTTGGAGATAAAAATTGTTTTGGAAACTATTGTATTGTAATGGAGTGTCTGGAAGCCACAAAAAAAGCTCATACTTGACTATAAATTTTTTTTGTTTTTTTCTTTTCTGTTTTACCCGCTGTTACAGGAAATATTTCCATTTAGAAGACATTGCTTCAGTTAATTATTTTATATAAATGTAGGGGCAGAATGTTGATAGGATTTTCCAATATTTAGGTGTCCAAGGAAAACTTCAAAGTTTATCCCAAAAATAAAATATTAAAAGAAAGCTTTTGGTATAAAACTAGTCCTTGAAACCAAAGAAAACTTGACTTTAGCATCTGTTTTTGAGATTTTTCTAAGTAATTTTGGCCTTTATGGTTAATTACATTTTCCTTATCTTTGGCCTCTATATTATTTTAAAAATATAGTATAATAACTCCAAATCCAAAACCCTAGGATGAAAATAAATTATTCTAAGACAGTGCCCCCACATGACAGGAGTGATCCATCACTTTTTGGTAACTGATACAGAACAGCATTACTAAACATTTGCTATAATGTAGTTTTTTAAAAATGAATCTATTGTTTCATAGAATTTTCATTGGCCCCCAGGATTGGATCAGAGATTAGTAGAATTATTACCCTCAAGCCTGAGAATAGCGTCACAGGTAGAAAAAGATCACACATAGTCTCAATACATTTCCCATAGACCCCAGGTGGCAGAGAGTTTCAATTTTTTTTCAAGATTTTATTTATTTATTTTAGATAGATAGTGGGGGAGGAGCAGAGAGAGAGGGACAAGCAGACTCCATGCTGAGTGCAGAGCCCCACATGGGGCTTGATCCCACAATCCTGCCATCCTGAGATCCTGACCTGAGCAAAAATCAAATGTCGGACAGTCAACCAACTGAGCCACCCAGGTGCTCTGGCAGGGAGTTTAAATTAAGTGGCCTAGGGCCCCATGGTGTCTCAGAGTCAGCACGAAGCGAAGAGAATTCTCTACTCCAAGGCAATGCAGATGCCTGCTCGAATACATAAATATTCCAAACCTTCTTGTTAGAGTGTTGGTGGTTTTTTTGTAGTCCAGTCTAACTCTTTCTGTCCTGGAGAGTTGTGTCTTTTAATCACTATCTCCTGGGATCATTTTGAGAAGCACTGGTCTAAGGTAATCATGGTAACTTCATTCTCCCTGACTGTGATTGGTGTAGGATGCACACAGGACACGATCCTGTGAGCTGAAACATTTTCCTCATTGTGTAATCTAGCGAGCCAGGTTTTCTGTTAACTGCAGCCAAAAGCATGATAATTGTTACACATGACCAAGGGAGGATCTCTTAGGCTGTTCAGTCTTCGGTGTAATTTTAGAGCAGTCATTGCCTCTCTCAAGAGCATTCATATTTTATATCCTCTATTGGAGACTGAAATGCATGTGTTTGCATTTGAAACTGAAGCATCAGGATAGGAATGGGAGGGTTACGCTACTGTGATTATATGTGTACTTGTCTGTGGGAGTGTGGGAGTCACCTACTGTGGCTTGTAGGTGGCCATTTGGGCACTGCTCTGGCATTTAGACTAAGCATTTTCAAGGATGAATCCTACATTTAGGGCTCAATCAGAAGCTTATATTCCCAATGCACAAAACTTCTTATAATGTTTCATATTGAAAATGAAAAATATCCAGTTGTTTGAAAAATCATTTCCCCTGTTATTTTGGCAGAAAGAGAACAGAATAGAAAGCACGATGAAGTTTAATACTTTTCTGGGAAGAAAGCGTTTTGAGAATTATCTTTGTATCTCATGGGAATCAAACTGGGTGCCCCATAATACTGATCCTGGGAAGACTGAGAGGGACCACCCACTGATGGAAGAGAATCATGACCCCCCACGGGAGTAAAGATGGATGAGCAAGACAAGACTGGTGGCAAATGGTGTGTTTCCCTCAGCCTCAGGCATGGGAGGGAGAACACTTAGAAGTGCTTGACTCCCATGAGGTCTGTGACAGAACAGCGTAATTTATAAAATAATTAGGCATATGTTTTGGCTGGTATTAGGGGGTGTATAAGTCTGTCAACTGTCAAAAAA
>NW_023216871.1:0-627 GCF_002007445.2 Ailuropoda melanoleuca
TACAGCTCTTAATGACTAGACTAATATACACCTTTCTGTTTGGGCATATAATAACATGAAAAGAACCATGGGATTGATTTGTTATTGAACCATATTGATAGTCCATTTCTAAAAACTGATGAAAAATGTACTAAGTCTGTAATTAGTAAAAGAAGAAAGATGCTAGCGTGCTCTTCGGGATGTGAAGTCACTCATCCACATAAAGCACTTGTTTTCTATCTGACAGGTAATCAGGAGATATTTAGTACAGGTATGGCATCCGTTTTCTTTGTAGCATACAATTAACACCCTAGCGTTTTGCGTTTCTTAAATCTTTTTCTTCATATCAAACAAGTAAAGCTTTATTTATAACCACATGGAGTAGGAAAAAAAAAGTATAGATATTAGTTGTGATTCATTGAGTCTGGGGAGGAGAACTAGACTTCACATTTTAACAAGAACCCGGATGACGCCCCTACTGCTGGTCTGGGAATCACACTGGAAATCAGTTTTCCGTGGTAACACCAACGCATGGGTCTCAATGGCCTTGTGAACTGCAGGTTTACTTCTCACTCCTGTAAATTCAGCGCATGTCAGGAGGCCTCATCTTCACACTGGGGCTGCTTCCCCAGGAACATGGCTTCTAGG
>NW_023216872.1:0-627 GCF_002007445.2 Ailuropoda melanoleuca
ATAAAGGTACTGGCATAAATAAAAACATAAAGGCAGGCATATACAAGGAATGATCAACAGACAGTGAGTGATAAGAAGACCCATGATTGGAATGGAAGGATCATGACTAGGAGAAAATGGAGATAACCGTATCAATGTAATTTTAGAAGGGATGGTGAAATGTCTCCCACTTCAGACTATCTAGCAGGAGATCCTGCCTGGATTTGTGTTCAGTCTCATGAGGAATCGTGGTTATGAATATTTTACTCTCCTCATTTCACCTGGCTTTTACCATCTGTCTATCCTTTTCAGTCAAGTGATAGAATAGCCACCTCCACTATATACACTTTTTAAACTCAGGTAAATAAATCATTAGTTCTGGATAAACCCTCAACCATATGGTCCAAGTACCTTGGTTTTAGGAGTATACGTATTTGATTAAATGTTTAAGAATAACATCTGGACAAAGTAGCAGAAACTCACAGAAGAGTGGCAGGCGACACTGGCAGTGGGGAAGCCTGAGGCCAGCTGTTTTGAGCATTAAATAGGTGGTTATTACGTGTGACCTGCCAACAACTTATTTCTTTTTTTTTTAATTTTATTTTATTATATTGTGTTAATCACCATACAGTACATCCCCAGATTCCG
>NW_023216873.1:0-627 GCF_002007445.2 Ailuropoda melanoleuca
GGCTGAAAAAGGGGTCCCCTACTCCCCCCTCTTTTGGTATATTTGAACGTATAATTCCATTTTAAATTTATCCACTGGCTTTTTAGTAGCACATGTTTTTCTCAGTGAGAGGAACTGGATTTTATAATAGCCTTAGTAATATGAAACAAAACTAAATACTTTTTGGCCCACTATATAAGTAGAATCACATAGTGATTATCTTTTTGTGATGTAATTTTTATTCTGTGCTCAATACTGGTCTGTAAGATCCATTCGTGTTGATGCTTAGACTTATATAAAGGGCCAAGAGAATAAAAGGCAATGTATTGTTTAGGAATATTCATACATCCCTAATCTCTAATGAAAACAAGGGAATGTCCCAGGATTGAGATACACAGAGGAATTAGAATGTTCTATTTCTGAAACTGGGTGGTGAGAATATGGGTATTTGTTCTACTATTATTCTTTAATCAATACATTTTTATTATCTATGCATCATTCTCTGTAAAATATATTTCTCAATAAAAACCAAACCACACATCAAAAAAAAAAAAAACCTAAATATTTACTTCTTCTACTCTACAACATGGAAGAAGCATTGACGTACAGCAGCCTTGGTTGCTGAGCTTAAGAAAGGAAACTAAAAGG
>NW_023216874.1:0-627 GCF_002007445.2 Ailuropoda melanoleuca
ACACACACACACACACACACGTACACATGCATATGTATGTATTAAAATGTGTATATACGTGTGTGTATATATAAATTTATGGTTGATTTACTCCCAGTGGAAGCTATATATTTATAAGAAAGCATTGCTTTGCCGTCATGTAAATAATAACTAAATTTCTTATTTATATCATATAAATATTTTTCTTCTCAAATTCAAATAACATATGCCTTAAGTGTCTACCTTCCTATGTTAAACTTTTCCCATACTTCTCAAATTAGGAGGGATCTCTGTCAACTAAAACTACTAAAATAATTTTTACCATTTATTTGATGCAATTCTGCATTATAGTATTGGTATTTAAGTTTCTTATTATATTCCCCACAGTAAGGGACATGCTTTTTTTTTTTTGTACAAAAAATATCCAAGAAATTTATTTTGTGTGAATTGATCAATTTAGCCTTCAGGTTAAAATCTAGTGAATCTATCAGAATTAAACTTTAAATAAAATAAAGGAGTAACACAGTATTTCCAGACTGTTCCCCCTGTTCCCTGGGTATTAGGAGTAACTTGGCACTAAGACTTAACCATTATTGAGGAGTTTGCAGGCTAAGAGTTGCTCTCCTAGTTTCTCATTGTGATTTTTTT
>NW_023216876.1:0-627 GCF_002007445.2 Ailuropoda melanoleuca
ACATTAAGACAAGGTGATGGAAGACAGTGTGATTCAGAGGATGAGCTTTGGAGCCGGGGTCCAATTCTTACAAGCTGTGTGATCTTGGGCAGGTTACCTAAGCTCTCGGAGGCCCTGCACCCTGATCTATAATGTGCAGATAATGACAGAATCAATGGTAGAGAGCAGATGTGAGGAGCCAACGAGATCATTTGGATCAAGAATGGAGCATGGTGGCTCAGACGCGGTCAGAACTCTACCATGTTCCCTAATTCCCTGTGGTTAACTTTATTCCTGCTGCTACTTCCAAGATGGACAAAAATGCACAAAATGTAGTCAAAAGCCTAAGTATCACACTAAGAGTAAACAGCAGCAGCAGACATCTTACTGAGTAATTGCTGTGTGCCAGCCCTGTTCTAAGAGTTTCGCAAACATTACTTAATTTCATTCTCAGAATAACCTTAGGGGCCAATACTATTTTATACCATTTTAGAGATGGGAGAACTGAGGCACAGAGAAATTAAGGAACCAGCCCAGGGTTAAACAGCGTCTATTACATGCATTTAAAAGCGGAACCGCAAAAAACCCCTCCTCCAGTATGATTTTATTTTCTGATCCTGCCTTTCACAATACACTATTCATAAGAGA
>NW_023216877.1:0-627 GCF_002007445.2 Ailuropoda melanoleuca
AGAGCACCAGCAGGGGGCGCAGCAGGCAGAGGGAGAGGGAGAAGCAAGCAGGCTTCCCACCGAGCAGGGAGCCCGATGTGGGTCTTGATCCCAGGACCTTGGGATCATGACCTGAGTGGACGGCAGACGCCCAACGACTGAGCCACCCAGGCGCCCCCAGATTCCCATTTTCCTTGCAACATCTATGAAGCATGGGGTTCCTGGGTGGGATGATAATGTGGGGGTTCTAGAAGGCTGACAGAATCATCAGGAGAGCTGCGTTCAGTCCCCTTCTTGCAGGTGAAGAAGCAGAGTGTGTCGAGGGGAGGTGACAGTTCTCAGGGCTCCACTCAGCGCACAGCTGGCTCTCAGCAGCACTGCAGACTGTCTTAGCTAGCAAGTGACTGAGACCAAAGCCTGGAGGGTTCCACACCGGGAAAATAGAACGAGTGTGTGCACATACGTCAGCAGCTCACACTTGTGCATGGCTGATGGGCGTGCCCCGCTCATGCGCGCACACAGACGCGGGGCTTCACGTTTTGTTTTGGTTGGCTTCACGGCAATGCCACACAGCAAGCGGAGACGCCAGGGACTCTCTCGGTATTAACTTCCTCTAATGATGGTTTTAACAGGGCTATTTTTTTTTTT
>NW_023216878.1:0-627 GCF_002007445.2 Ailuropoda melanoleuca
AGAGCTCAGCAGTGGGAGGAAATGGAGCGCATTCCAGGAGGAGAAGTAGCAAATGCAAAGGCCCTGAGGCAGAGAAAGAAGGTGGAGCCACTAGACATTGGAGAATGGAAATAAGGGAGGCTGTAGTTGAAGGTTGAGCAAAATGCTTGTTTACTGAAATTGGAAGGAGTCATTGTTTTATTCTAGGAGTGAGAGAAGGTGCATGAAAGATTTTAAAGATGAGGATTATTTGATCTTACGAACATTTTAAAAAAACTATGGACTGCTCAGAGCATTGTATCAAGGGCATGAGTTCAAAAGTAAGAACAGTTAGGAGGTAGTTTCATTCAAGCTTTCAATCAAGTTAAGAGTGAGGGGCTCCGATTAGAATGACGACAGTCTATGTGAAGGGGAATGCTGGGTTTGGAATATATTTTGGAAATTGAATCAATAGAACTTCCAATGAATTTAAAAGGGATGAAGGCTTAAATAAAAGAATAAAAACGTCCTGTTTTTTGACGTGAATACAGGTAGGGCCATTTTCTAAGATGAAGAATTCTAAAGAAGGAATAGATAGGGGAGTAGGGATCTGGGAATCAGTAGCTCTATATACATACATATAATACATTTATATGAATATATGATGCA
>NW_023216879.1:0-627 GCF_002007445.2 Ailuropoda melanoleuca
AGCAAGTTCTCCAGAAGGTCCGGCTCAGAGCATTCGTGAAGCTGGCTACACTACGCAACAGATTTTCAGTGTAGGCAAAACAGCCTTCTATTGGGAAAAGGTGCCATCTAGGCTTTCCTGAGCTGCAGAGAAGTCACTGTGCCTGGCTTCAAAGCTCCAAAACGTAGGCTGACTCTAGCTAGTGACTTTCAGTTGAAGCCAGTACTCACTTACCATTCCGATTATGCTAGGGCCCTTAAGAATTGCATGAAATCTACTCTGCCTATGTTTCATAGATAGAACGACAAAGCCTGGATGAAAAACCATCTGTCTACCATGGTTTACTGAACATTTTAAACCTACTGTTGAGATCTGCTTAGAAAAAAAAAAACCAAAACTTCTTTTAAAATATTCTTGCTAATTGACAATGCAGCTTGTCACCTAAGAGCCCTGGGGGAGATGAAACAATTGTTTTCATGCTGCTAACACGACAACCATTCTGCAGCCCAGGGATCAAGGAGACATTTCAACTTCACGTCCTACTATTTTAAGATATACATTTCAGGGGCGCTTGGGTGGCTCTGTCGGTTAAGCATCTACCTTCGACTCAGGTCATGATCCCAGGGTCCTGGGATCGAGCCCCGCATC
>NW_023216880.1:0-367 GCF_002007445.2 Ailuropoda melanoleuca
AAGCCTGACGAGAGTGCCCCAGAGTGGTCTCTGAGACCCCACGCAGTCCAGGGAAATATCAACGATCATCAGCTCTCGTGAGTAAGGGAGCATGAAGGAAAAGGTTCATGATTTTCGAGGACTCAGCGCCCTTCTCATCGGTAATAAAGCAGAGCGTCCAGGAAAACACCTCCAGCGAACAGCAGCCTTTTCACTGGGGACCCCGATTCCACATTGGGTGTACGGGCCTGGGGAGGNGCAGCCCTTAGAACCAAGAAACCAAGTGTGAGGGGAAAGCCGTTGAAGTCACGACGGCCTTATGGAAGGTGGAACAGGAATCAAGGTGCTTTGGTACCGTGCGTGAAACACGACGCACACAGCACTGAGA
>NW_023216880.1:399-662 GCF_002007445.2 Ailuropoda melanoleuca
ACGAAATGTTTGCTCCCTGGGGAAATCCTGTCAAACTCCTGGCGGCAATGGAACGAAAAGGACCAACACACGTCCGTCAGAAACAACACCGTACCGGGAACATCTTAGCACCATCATCACCCTTCATGAATAGGAATACATGAGGGAAAGTGGTCGCGGAAGCCTGACGAGAGTGCCCCATAGTGGTCTCTGAGACACCACACAGTCCAGGGAAATATCAACGATCATCATCTCTCGTGAGTAAGGGAGCATGAATGAAAAGG
>NW_023216880.1:677-770 GCF_002007445.2 Ailuropoda melanoleuca
TTCAGCGCCCTTCTCATTGGTGATAAAGCAGAGCATCCAGGAAAACACCTCCAACGAACAGCAGCCTTTTCACTGGGGACCCCGATTCCACAT
>NW_023216881.1:0-2475 GCF_002007445.2 Ailuropoda melanoleuca
TCTCCCTCTCTCTCAAAAAAAAAAAAAAGCAAATTTCTTTACTGAAAATGAGTGTTGATATACTCACTTTTAAAATGTAATATTATATAAAATTTTGCATACTGTGTGCCATAGCTTGTGAATAGCATAAAAAAGAGCAAATAAAAATGTGTACAAAGAAAAATACAAAATTAAAATGGAGCTCAAGTTAACATGACTGAGATGTTACTCAGTTGTGTTTTGTGTGTGTGTGTGTCTGTGTGACTTCTTTCACTTGTATGATGTATTTCAGAGTCATCTGTTGTATGTATTTTTTTAAGGATTTATTTATTAGAGAGAGGGAGAGAGAGCACATAAGCAGGGGAAGGGGCTGACATTGCTCTTGGTAGATCTTAGTTTCTCATTAGCCACTGGCCAAAGGCATTAGTTCCTTGATTTGTGGACCTTCCTCCTTGAGCAGCCTGAATATCCTAGAACAAGACAACTGGCTTCCTTCAGAGTAAGTTATCTGAGACAGAGAGAAAAACATAGTACTTGTAACCAAGACAGAAGGAAGTGTTTTTTATAACCTAATCTTGGAAGTGATATCCCATCTTTTCTGCCGTATTCCACTGATCACACAGGTCAATCCTGGTGTAATGTGGGATAGGAATATACAAGCATGTGAATACCACAAGGTGCAGATCTCTGGGGGCCATTTTGGGAGGTGGCTACCGCAGACATTGTCTGTATTTTGGGCAGGATGTTATTTGCTGAGCAAGATTATCCAGTGTGTTCTAGGATGTTTAGCATTCCTACCCGCCCCATCTCTGAGCCCTGCTGCACGGAACTAAATAACAGCCATTGTGGAAATAAGAAATTCCACCTGACATTTGCAAAATCCCTCCACTGAGAAGCAATATCTGAAGTAGGGGTATCTCTTGTTTTCAGAAGCTGCATGTTAAAAAGGAGTCTCTCTGAACCTATTAGAAATGCAGGAGAAGCTCATGTGAATTAATCAGCAGGTCCTTATTCAGAGGCCAGCCAGCCAGCTTGAGTTCTCCATGTCAAGGTGCATCAGAGTGTTCATAAAGGTGATTCACTGTGACAGCAAGAATGCCTAATTATGTGCATAGCTCATTGAATTTTTAATAGAATACCCCATACATGAAGGGCTGAAAGATGTACTCCCATATAGCAATGTGTGTGTCTGCTTTCCCATTGTTCTTCATCAAACAGCATTAGTGTGGAGACCTTCAATTTCACCTACTGTAACAAAGCTGTAATTATTAAATCAATAAGTCCTTAGCCTGTTCAAATTCTATTTACAAATGTCTTTACCACTGCAGTGTCTGCAGACTTAAAATTATTCTTCATTTTTAAGACAAATAAAAGATCAGATATTAAATTTGTTTTCTTATGTCAGAATGATGAAACACAAAATCAATTATTTCAGATTTATTGTACAGGTAACATACTCTTATTCCTTATCATATGTTTGCTCATCAGATTGCCAAAGAGCAGTTTTTTATTCATTCCTTTATTTATTCATTTATTCAGAATTGAATAGATTTATTGAGCACACTATTTTTAAAAGCATGTGTTGGATACCAACTAGTTTACAGAGATGAATCTCGTCTGGATCCCATCTCAAAAGGTCTATACTCTTATAAAGAATGTCTATAATTTGTAGTGATTACAGGGAAATTCATGACTTATTTATTTTTAATTAAAAGTTTCACCCAGGTAAAATATAGATAAAAATCATTCTCAGATACTATAGCACCCTGAAAATCCAAATAGAAAACTGACATTTTCTTAAAGCTTTTTAAACACTCAGGTATGTGAAATAAAGACATCAGTGATTCATTAATATTGGATGAATATGATCCTAGTAGACCAAATTAAATGTTGTCTTGTTCTCAGCAGATGTTCTTTATGGCATCAGATTGATTTTAAATTATGTTATTTAAAAGAGACTATTGCATGCAGTCTTCAGGGATGGCAACAGTGGCAAGCTAGAACCAGCATGCCCCGATCTCCAGGACTAATTGCTACATTTTTTAGTAACTTTGCAAGTTGGTTAACATTGCTTTGGTAGCTTGAAATCGACAGTGGTGAGGATAGTTATGTCCGGGAAATTGATAAATGCTACAAATCAGAAACCTGTAAAATTCCCCACAGAGAGCTGGGTGTTAAACAGTTGCTAAAACAGGGCTACAGCAATGCTTCTAGTCTGAAATTTGTGACCCAGTGAGATAGGCCATTCTAGTATCACACTCAGTATCATGTTACTTTCTTGAGTTGCATAATAAAGGCTACAACCTCCCCCCACCAAAGGATAATGTTTTCAGTCCAGAAGAACAAAGCGTCCCGACACCATTTAGATTATCTATTTGGGGTGTATTATACCCTAGGAAACCGATCTGGGTTTTCAAGAAAGATAATTCTCAATAAAAGTGTCTCTTTTGTCCTCCTTGAATCTGATACTCTACTTCATATTCATGAAGATTTAAT
>NW_023216883.1:0-627 GCF_002007445.2 Ailuropoda melanoleuca
AGTGTTTTATTAAATATTTAAAGTTGTGAGAGCTATATGAGGATATTGTAGTCATAAAATTCAATCAAGTCACATGCTTCCAGTAGGATATGGTGGCAGCTGAGATTTGAATAGTCTCATATTCTTCTGAAAAAAAGAAAGAAAGATGAAAATCACACACGAATTATGTGTTTATTTAAGCTTGAAGAAAACAGAAGCTTCAAATTGCAGGTAAGTGAAGGAAATCAGAGGTTGGCAGGAAGCACATACAGGAATTTAAATGGTACTGTGAGGAAAAGGAGGACAGCAAAGAGTCTAATCAAATGACCCCAGAAATCCCTGAAAATTTTCACACCCAAAAAGAGTAGGAAAGCCTATCCTGAAAAACAAGTGCTGTGAATTCAGCTGAGGTGGGTAAGTTTAAGCACTGGGGAAGGAAGGAATAGGCTTGCAGATTGTTCAGGGAACTCAGAGGACTTAGAGCTCAGAAAACATCAGAAAATAGTGACAAGTTCTGGATCACTTGTTGATGGCAGCCTGTGAGAAAATTGTAAAAGAACAGAGCTGAAGGGATAAGCTCTGAACCAAGTTAGTTCTGATTATCAGAACTTTATCTGATTATCAGATGCTTTAAGCATCTGCCTTTGG
>NW_023216884.1:0-627 GCF_002007445.2 Ailuropoda melanoleuca
GGATGATGAAATAAATTTCTATAAAGCACACATCTGGGTTAGTCTAGATGGAGTTAGCAAAGCCTTAGAGAAAGAGAGGGTATTGCAGGTGAAGAATCAGTATGTCCAAAGATAGGGACTCTTGCAATAATATCTCAAGTGCAGAGAAGTGCAAGGGGTTTGGTATTAGTAAAGAATAAAAGGCCGATTGAAGAATTCTAGAAGATTGGAAATCCATATAGAATCCGCAGTTTGGAGTCTTCATAGATCATTCTAAGAAGTTAACTTTTACACAGGAGAGAGTTAACCCAGCTAGGATATTTTTATAGGTTGTGTGCATGTACATTTTAATAATAATCAATAAATTAGAAAATAATTTGAACATCTTGTGCTCTTTCATACACAAATTATGATCATTTATGTGTGCACTCTTGCAAATATTGAATTACCAGGTGAAGGTACTATAAACAAACACTAAAATATATGTAATACATTGTCAGGATATTTCACCATTATTAATTTAATATATTTTAATGTGAAAAATACTCAAAACTATCCCATTTACCTTCGTATACATTCTGACTAATCTTAGCAGTTAGAAAGATAATTTTCCCCCACTAACTATGTACAATTGAATTTTTTTTTTTT
>NW_023216885.1:0-627 GCF_002007445.2 Ailuropoda melanoleuca
CAATACCATTATCGTCCTCACAGTCCAGGTGAGCAACTGAATGAAGCTCAGAGATTTCTGAAACAGAAGCTTCAAGGCCAGCCAGCTAGTGCTATAAATGACAAATCCACGACTCAGATCCCCACCCAGATCATTCCACTCCAAGGCTCTGCTCTTGCCACTGCGAGGTAGCCTATCAAGCCCTATGCTCCCAGATGAAGAATAGCACTGATGAGAGGGGGGTGGTGTTCGGTGGGTGTGGTCCTCATGTGAAAGTCCTTGAAGGACAGGCAGAGTCTTGGCCCTGAAGATCCTTAGAGAGTGCTTGAGCAGGATTAATGGATAAAAATAGTTTTGTGAAAATTAATCTGATGAGTGGGTGATAAAGATGGATTGGGGGGGCATTCCATTTAGGAGAGAGATTCTTTCTTTCTTTCTTTCTTTTAAAGACTTATCTATTTTAGGGGTGGGGGAGGGGCAGAGGGAGAGAGAATCTTCAGCAGACTCCCCATAGAGCTAGGGGCCCAACAATAGGCAGGCGCAATCCCACAACCCTGAGATCAGGACCTGACCTGAAATCAAGAGTTGGACACTCAACTGACTGAGCCATCCAGGTGCCCCTAGGAGAGAGATCCTTTAGAAACCAGG
>NW_023216886.1:0-627 GCF_002007445.2 Ailuropoda melanoleuca
CACACACACACACACACACACTTTCACACCTCCATTCACCCAGTTATTTCCCATATACAGTATGAGTATCTCCAGACCCATGTGGGTATCTATTCAGCATAGATAATTCTTCTTATGCTATTAGATGCACAAAGTGCTCAAAAGTTCTTGCCCAACAAATGTAATCTTTAGTATCATTATTCCATAATTGTAATCACTTTCGCTTAAAAAGCTTTTATCAATTTAAAAAGAACTCCCACACAATTTGAATTTAGCTCTTCACACTGTTAAAAAGCCAAAGGCCTCAAGAAGTTATTAGTGAGGCAATGACAGCTAGGAAAACCATGATTTAAGTTTCTGTCTAGCTTTCAACTGCCAGGGGCTAATCATAGTAGCTTCAATTCTAAGACCTCTGACTCCTTTAATGCCAACAGTACTTGGCAGGCACTGTATCTGGAATTCACATTTGCATGTGCTCTGGAGGGAAACCAGCTAAGCAAATGTATCGTTTTTCTGCTGATGGGTTTGATTCATACAGAAGCCTTCGCTTAACTAACAATAGAAAAGCAATACATATAATGCCTTAATTGTTTTTCCTTCAGGGAGTCTGTAACCGAGACAATTGTAACCGAGACAATTGTAACCGAG
>NW_023216887.1:0-627 GCF_002007445.2 Ailuropoda melanoleuca
CCACCAGGTGTCGCCCGTGTCTCTGAAATGGGGCCGCTCCGGGCCGGGAGCGCTGCGGTCCAGGCTCACTAAGGGGCAGGTGTCACCTGAGGATGCTGTGGGCCCCGCAGATGGGGCGCCAGGGAGAAGCCGTTCTGCAGCCAGGAAGGCAGGCACTGTGGAGCCGGGAGCACCAGATATCTGTTTACCCCCCTGAGCCCGGTTTCCTCATCTGCTGGTTGGGAGCCATAACAGTATGACAGGTCACAGGTTGGTTACCAGGCCGCCCCTGGTAGTCAGAGAGGGTTTGATTTGCTTTCTTGTCGCTTGTTTTTAAGCTGCCCTTTCCCCTGCATTTGCTGGGAAAGGCCAGGGACACAAGCAGACCTCCCAACCTTACCAGTTCTGGCTCTCCAGGTGGAAATGAAAGGAAAAATTTACCAGGATCTCTGAGGAAGAAAGGACAAAGAATGAGGACTAAATGAGACAGTCTGGGTTGCCCAGAGATGTCAGGAGAGCCAGGTGGGCCCTACCTCTGGGTGACTTCTGTGCCTGCAGGAGCCCACTTGGATAGACTGAGGGACTTTCCTGGGAGGCAAACATGCTAGAATTAAACGTAACGGGGGGGGGGGGTTTGGCGCTCCTCTC
>NW_023216888.1:0-627 GCF_002007445.2 Ailuropoda melanoleuca
CCCCTGAAATGCTGTTTGATAGCATTTTACTCACAGAAGAACTTCTTTCAAAATTGGGTTACTCTTCTCAACCCCTGCTGCTGCTTTATCAAATAAATTTATGTAATATCCTATCTAAATCCTTTGTTGTCATTTCAACAATCTTCATATCATCTTCACCAGGAGTAGACTCCATCTCAAGAAGCCACTCCCTTTGCTCATCAAAAAGAAGAAAGCCCTCATCTGTTCCAGATTTGTCATGAGATTGTAGCAATTCAGTCATATCCTCAGGCTCCACTTCTAATTCTAGTTCTCTTGCTGTTCCCACCACATCTGCAGTTACTTCCTCCAGTAAAGTCTTGAACCTGTCAAAGTCATTCATGAGGGTTGGGATCAGCTTCTTCCAAACTCCTGTTAATGTAGACATTTTGACCTCTTCCCATAAATCACAAATGTTCTTAATGGCATCTAGAATGGTGAATTCTTTCCAGGAGGTTTTTAATTTACTTTGCCCAGATCCATCAGAGGCATCACGATAGCCCCTGTGGCCTCACAAATGTATTTCTTAAATAATAAGACTTGAAGGTCAAAATGACACCTTGATCCAAGGACTGCAGAATGGATGTTGAGTTAGCAGGCATGGAAACA
>NW_023216889.1:0-627 GCF_002007445.2 Ailuropoda melanoleuca
CTGCTGTTAGAGGAAAAAAAAGAAAAGAAAAGGCAGCAGCAGCAGCTACCATGAAGGCGTGCCAATTTGAATTACTGCACACGAAAGCTAGGGTAAATTACCCCGATGCCACTTTCCTCAAAGAACTTCCTATTCTCTGGCTATGTTGTTCGGGAAAATTATGATTGCCCCAAGAATCTCAAACCTTGAGCATTCACACATTATTTCTTTCATACTTCAAATCCAGGATTCTAAGGAGTCCTAGGAGGGGAAAGTATCTTTTGAAAATAAATATAAATCTAAATATATGGCATTTGCCTGTTTTTCTGGAACAATTTCAGACATGTCCTCTGAAAGAAGACTTCCAGTTGAGAAGACAGAAGTTTATTTAAGTGATTCAAGGGAGTCTACCATAAAATCCACTTTGTGGGTAGATGGGGCAGGTGCGATTTAGAACAGTATACTTGGCGCTTTCAGAATACAATGTACTTCCAGTAAAGTCCAACAGTGTATTTGTGGCTGATTTGGATACATGAAAGACAAGAGTAAGTTAAGAGTTTACTGTAGGGGTCACAGGTTTGAAAGGACTGACACAGTCTTCTGTAACTATGAAGACAACGCATTTCATAAAACTTACTCATTGGAGGA
>NW_023216892.1:0-2729 GCF_002007445.2 Ailuropoda melanoleuca
AGTGACATTTGTTTCATGGGTGATTGCTGGACCATAGTTAGTGGTTAACTGCATGACCAGGAATGCTTGGGGGTAGGGGTTTGATCATTTTGAGGGGGGGTGATTACTTTAGGGGGATGTATTAGTTTCTAGAGGCTTAAAAGGTTAATGGTTGATGAGGCTTGAGGAAAGGAAGACCAATTAGTATGTCTGGATCCACGGTGATTTTATTTTTGAGGTTGAGTGAATTGATTGATTAGATAAGAATTTTGATAAGATGCATAACTCCTGTTTTAAAATAAAAATAAAAAGAAAGGTTTCAGCTGTAAGTTTGTCCATTTTGAGAAGTAACCTTGTTGGTTTGCCAAATATTAAAACTTTGAAGTAAAAAAATAAAAGGCTAAAATACCACAGCTACTGTTTGAAGCTATTGTAATGACTACGTAAGTAATAAAAGTCTCAAGCACATAATATAGTCTCTAGCCCAGAGTAGAACTCTCCACAAAGGCTTTTCTCTGCATTCTCTCAGTCAACACATTATTTTTAAAAATCCATAAAAATCCTACCTGCTTAATGTGTCTTCAGAACACTCATCCACTGCTAAAGAAAAAAACAAAATACATTTCAAATCAACAATAGAAAAATACAGATTAAAAGACTAAGACTCATGATTTGCTAAAAAGTATTCCTTTGGGACCACGCCTGAAAACCACACTGGAGGGAATATTAACCATACTATTGGTAGGCAGATAATGCATTAAGAAAACTTACTTTCTCCTCTACATTTACCAAATGCAAGAAAAGAATGGTATTTATCAAAATTTGGTACCTACAAGTGAATGTTTATAATGACCATAATTGGAACCAAACCCTATGAGACTGACAGAAAATGCTATCATCAGCAGAATCATTATCATAGACTGACAAAGTCAAATTTAAATAGCATGATTCTTCTGGACTTCCACGACTAGGAGCAGTTAAAAGAGACTGTATTTATTTTGCTGTAACACAGCAGAACTTCTCCAGCACTTCAGCAGAGACTGTTAAGTTTACGATGAAACACCTCATCACAAAGTTTGGTCTGTAGCCACGGTACTTTGCAGCATGGCAAAACACAGCAAACAGACTCGTGCCTTATTTCTAATTGAAAGGTAAGTGTGAAAGATGTTAGTGATTTTAGTGCGTCTGGTTTAATAAAGTATAACCTCTGGAGACTACCTACTTTCATTGCTAGAGAGTCTATCTGGACTCACCTCTTAGACGAGGATGGTACCAATGGTTAGTGCTAGGTAGTAGTACATAATGTCATTGTTCTCAGCCCTCCCCATTATGTGACACATGTCTACAGAAATCACACTTTCTCAGTCCATAAGGCACATGTCATCAGATCCTACACTGATGAACAAAACAAAACAAGGGACAAAGGCTAGCTTGAATCACTACATTCAATTACCCTGGAATTTTAATGTTTTAAACATCCAAGAAGATACCTACTGTATGATTGCAACTCTTTCACATTCTGGAAAAAGTAAAACTTTTTAAGTTAGGAATTAAGGGTTGCAGCAAAAGGAGGGACAAATAGGCACAGACCAGACGACTTTTAAGGCAGTGGAACTCTTCTATGTGATACCACATGTGTGCATTGGATGTACAACACCAAGACTGAGCCCTAATGTAAATTATGACTTTGGGGGACAAGGATGACTTAATGTAAATGTAACAATGTACCAGTGTGGTACAGGATGTTGACAACAGGGGAGGCTAGACACGTATGGGAATGTGGGGTAAATGGAAACTCCCTGTACTTTCTGCTATGTTTTGCTATGAACTTGAAAATGCTCTAAAAAAGAAGGCCTATTTATTGTAAGGGGGAAAAAAGTATCCATTGAGCCTGCTATTATCATATCTTAAACAAGATACAGCCACCTTGAAAATCAAGATAAAGACCAAAGTAACAGAATATGGGTATTATCCACCAAACTGAACTATATGAAAATACATAAAGCAAAGAATTTGAATCGCATACTTAGGCAAGAAAATAACTGACAAAAAAATGAATATTTTATCATTATAAACAGGGATTCACCACAATAGGAAACAAAACTGCATTATCTATATACTTAAAAGTTTCTATTCTCACTTTAAATCAGAAATCATTGTTTAATCTGAGAATCATAATGAAAGTTTAATCAGATAAAAAACCAGATTATAATTACCTAATATTACCCTAGTAACTTATGTACAAATAAGCTGTTAAATATTCACCAAAAGTGAAAAAAGTAACCATCACTTCAATTTAATATGGATGATGCTCCTGAAATCAGTACCATGTTATATCACCATATTACTTGCTATTGAAAGAAAATCTGAATAAAAATAAAGNACCATATTACTTGCTATTGAAAAAAAATCTGAATAAAAATAGAGTCAGGGCTATAAGTCCTGTGCAGAAAAGATTCCATACAGCAGGCCAAAGACTGCCACCCATGGTTGGTATCTGGGAGCCTGGATGTGGGCAGGGTTCCCACCATTCCATAACTGCTAAGAGTGGCTGTGCCCAAGTCTTGGTCCAACCAGGTGATTTATCCTGTATACTTGATTTCCTTCTGTGAACCTGGAATTTTGGTATATGCTAAGGAAAAGTTGCCTACCTGACTGTCATTTAAAGAAAACTTCATTTAGTCTCTCTAAGATTCCTGTATTGGCAGACAACGTTTCACATGTGTCATCATAATGTGATGCTGGAGGAA
>NW_023216892.1:9508-9970 GCF_002007445.2 Ailuropoda melanoleuca
AAAACTATAATATAAAAGATTTCTGAAATTGAACATTTTACCATATGGGTATGAAGAGCCTCTGCTTCTAGAGCTGATTATTATTTTAGGCAAAACATGTATTCTTCACTTAGATAAAGAGTTTTAACTATACTGTCCATGGAAACATTTTGAAAACACAGTGGAATGCCTTTGCAATATACATTTTGAGAAACCTTTAAATTTCTGAATTTCCATAATGTCTAATATTATTTTAGTCTGAACGTAGAAGAAAGGATAGAAACAGAGAAAAAAAGTCTTCTTTCATAACACTACAGGCTACAAAATAAAAAATGTCCAAGAAAAAATATCTCCAATAAATAATTGGATCCACTAAAGATTTCATTTAGGCATTAGTATTATAAAATTCACGTTTTCTAGAGAAAGAAAGAAAGAAAATGGAAGGAAGGAAGGAAGGAAGGAAGGAAGGAAGGAAGGAAGGAA
>NW_023216892.1:10006-12654 GCF_002007445.2 Ailuropoda melanoleuca
ATATATACCACTTCCTCTTTATCCATTCATCTGCCAATGGACACTTGGGCTGACTATTGCAAATAATGCTGTAGTAAACATTAGGGGTGCATGTATCCCTTCGAATTGGTGTTTTTGTATTTTTTGGATAAATACCCAGTAGTACAATCACTAGATTGTAGGGTAGTTCAATTTTCAGCTTTTTGAGGAAACGCCATACTTTTTCCACAGTGGCTGTACCAGTTTGCATTCCTACCAACAGTCCAAGAGGGTTCCTTTTTCTCCATTTCCTGGCCAACACTTGGGTCTTGTGTTTTTTATTTTAGCCATTCTGATGGGTGTGTGGTGGTATCTCCTTGCAGTTTTGATTTGCATTTTCCTGACGATGAGTGATGTTAAGCATCTTCTTATGTGCCTGTTGGCCATCTGTATGTTTTCTTTGGAAAAATGTCTGCTCCTGTCTTCTGATCATTTTTAAACAGGGTTGTGTTTTGGGTGTTGAGTTCTATCAGTACTTCCTATTTGTATACTAACCCTTTATCAGATATGTCATCGCAAATATCTTCTCCCATTCTCTAGGTTGCCTTTTCGGTTTGTGTATTGATTCTGTCACTGGGCAAAACCTTTTGATTTTGATGTCATCCCAACAGTTTGTTTTTGCTTTTACTGCTCTTGCCTTAGGACATAGAACTAGCAAAAAATGTTGCTACAGCCAAAATCAGGGAGATTATTGCCTGTGCGCTCTTCAAGTATTTTATGATTTCAGGCGTCAAATTTAGGTCTTAAACCCATTTCTGAGTTTATTTTTCTGTCCAGTTTCATTCTTTTGCATGTAGCTGTTCACTTTTCCCAACATCATTTGTTGAAGAGACTGCTTTTTCTCCATTGGATATTCTTTCTTGCTTCATCAAGGATTAATGGACCATATTCTTATGGGTTTCATTCTGGGTTTTCTGTTTTATTCCACTGATCTATATATCTTTTTTTTTTTTGCCAGTACCATACTGTTTGGATTATGATAGCTTTGTACTAAAATTGAAATCTGCAATTGTGATACCTCCAATTGTTTTTCTTTTTCAATACTGCTTTGGCTATTTGAGTCTTCTGTGGTTCCATACAAATTTTAGGACTATTTGTTTAGTTCTGTGAGAAATGTTGTTGGTATTTTAATAGGCATTGCATTAAATCTGCAGATTGCATTGGGTACTATAGATATTTTAATGATATGTGTTCTTCCCATCCATGAGCATAGAGTGCCTTTCCACTTCTTTGTGTCATCTTCAATTTCTGTCATCAATGTTTTATAGTTTCTTGAGTAGAGGTTTTTCAAAATTTGGCCTCTGCTTTTAAACGGTTTTTGTTCTCTGTTTTCCTTCCACCTCTCCGAAGATGTGAAATACCTAGTAAAGACCCAGTCTTACTTCCCATCAGTAAGAGGGACAAGCAAGAAATTCTCTGAAATGCTTGAAAGTTAATCGTACAAAAGTTAACCACAATGAATTATCACCTTACACCTGTCAGAATGGCTAGAATCAAAAACACAAAATCAAGTATTGGCGAGGACGTGGAGAAAAAGGAACGCTGGTGCACTGGGGTTGGGGATAGAAACTGGTGCAACCACTGTGAAAAAACAGTATGGAGGCTCCTTGAAAAATTAAAAATAGAAATACCATATGATGCAGTAATTCCACTACTGGTTATTTAATACTTCCCCAAAGAAATGAACACACTAATTTGAAGATATACGCACCCCCATGTTTATTGTAGCATTATTTACACCAGCCAAGATATGGCAACAACCCAAGTGTCCATCAACAGATATACCTCTCTCTCTCTCTCTCTCTCACACACACACACACACACGCACACATACACACAGAGGAATGTTACCTAGCCATAAAAAAGGAGGAGATCTTGCCATCTGCAACAATGTAGATGTACCTAGAGGATACTATGCTAAGTGAAATATGTCAGACAGAGAGACACAAATACNTGAAATATGTCAGACAGAGAGAGACAAATACTATATGATTTCACTTATATGTAGAATCTAGAAAGCAGAACAAATGAACAAACAAAAAACAGAAACAGACCCAGAAATACAGAGAATTCTGTATGGCCTGAAGGGAAGGGGGTGGCAGACAACATGGGTGAAGGCGAATGGGAGGTTCAGGATTCCAGTTATAGTAAGTCACAGGGATACAAGTACAGCATAGGGTATACATTCAGTGGCACTGTAATAGCATTATGCAGTAACAGATAGTAGCTACACACGTTCTAAGCATGGTGTAATATACCGTGTTGTTGAATCACTGTGTTGTACACCAGAAACTAACACAACGTTGTGTATCAACTATCCTTCAATTTAAAAAAATAAATAAATACACAAATTTATGTTATTAGTGTGAATACTCTTCCCAGAGAGATTAAAAGATTAAACATTATAAGGTCCTGCCTTCTTTCCCACACAGTTCCTGCCTTATATAAACTAGCAAGACCTTAAAAACCTTCATAGGCACTCAGATACCCAAGAAGAGAGACTGCTATAAAAAATAAAGTCCTGGTAGCCATGCCTCTATTTCCCTAGACACTGCCTAATAGATTCTTTCTGTGAGCTCCCACTCCAAGATCAATCTTCTGCAGGGCTCAGTGGTACTCTCCAACCATTA
>NW_023216892.1:12696-14154 GCF_002007445.2 Ailuropoda melanoleuca
GTTATAAGGTCCTGCCTTCTTTCCTACACAGGTCCTGCCTTATATAAACTAGCAAGACCTTAAAAACCTTCATAGGCACTCAGATACCCAAGAAGAGAGACTGCTATAAAAAATAAAGTCCTGGTAGCCATGCCTCTATTTCCCTAGACACTGCCTAATAGATTCTTTCTGTGAGCTCCCACTCCAAGATCAATCTTCTGCAGGGCTCAGTGGTACTCTCCAACCATTAAATCTCTAGACTATGAAAGCACAGGCTCCCAAAACAAGGATAAGCTCAAATGACCAACAGGAGCCATTTGCTGCCCCTGGAGAACAAGCTACATGGAGTTTCAGTCATCCATGGAGTCATGTCAACATAGACATGCTACCAACTACCCAAATGAAGCTTTGTTATGGATATGACACCCAGTCCCACCCCACCAAACCCTCCATGTACATGGGAAGGGCATCAAAGAATTAGGTAAAGAGGTGGAGTGAGGAGACCGCAAACTTGGGCCGTACATCTAGATAGTTCAGAATCTCCATTCCCCCTATTACTCAAGAGGATCGAAGCCACTCTCTGTAAGTTGGAGTGGAAGTAGATGGTATCACATTCTTATATTCTGTATAGGGAAGACTCTTCCCAGTGCCACAAATGATTTTAATATCTCTCAACAGAAAACCTGAAGTACGCTAGTTCGCTCAATTAAACCAACAAACAAAAAAGCTGCTCAGGATTCTCTTGAACCCCTTATTTTAATATGCCTTTCTACACAACTCCCAATATTCTGTGTCCTTCCTTCCTTTGTGTGTGTGTGTGTGTGTGTGTGTATCCTTCTTTCCTGTAACGCATCTTTATCTAACTTACCATAAAAACCAATATTCTGACATCTTTTCTAAAACTCTTATTCCTATCCAACCCAACATTGTTGTTCTTGAAACTAGGCCTCCCCTGCTAACTCCTTCCTAACCCACCTTCCCTGTGTTTACTAGACCCGCTCCCCATCTTTCTATTATTAAAACATTCACCCACTAGATGAGGAATAGGAAGAAACCTAAATTTAAATCTCACTCTTGTCACTTATCATAGCCAAATATGTCACTTTAATTTCTTTTGACTTTCAAATTCTCCATTTAAACAACAACTTCCTAAGGATGTTAAGCATAGGTTGCAGTACCCAAGGGTATTTTGATTCATTCATCACTAAGATTCCTAAAACCCTAAAATTATGTGCTCCTGATGTTGTCTATTGAAAAACAGAGAATACGTAGCTGGCAGAAATAGAAGAAATTAATGGAATAAAAGAAGCACCAAGAAAAGCAGAGAAGAAATTTAAAAAAAAATTGAAAAGATTATAGAAAACTCATGGAGAAAAGGAAAAANATTATAGAAAACTCATGGAGAAAAGGAAAAAAGTCTACAAAAAAAAAAAAAAAGAAAAAGCTTCAAAGAGCTAGTGAAGGGTACTAGCCTAAAGG
>NW_023216893.1:0-1312 GCF_002007445.2 Ailuropoda melanoleuca
CAGACATGTATGGATCCATACAGGACCGGGTGCAGAGGCCTACCTGCTCCCGTATACAGCCTTCTTGTGGGACTTGTGGGGCCCTCTTGCAACTGGCTGGATCCTTGGTCCTATCTGAGTGATCAGCAATAGACAGTCAGGTCTCAGAAAGGGCTACCTTTGGCCTCCAACCATCCAGGCAGGCATCTATGGTCCTCCAGCTCAGGCCAGTCTGGATCTTGACCACTCCCAGCAGGTTACTGAGCTGACTGTGCCCTTGGCAACGTAACAGGTCCATGGGCAGTGTAGACAGCCCCATGGGATGTTTCCATTCCTAACATCTGTGTGCTTGAGACAAGCACCTCCTCCCTCACAGCCTCTGAGCCTGCTGAGAGCGGTAAAAATCCTCCAAATACAGAGTGTGGCTCTGGATACGACAGCCATACAACAGACTGGCCTGGCAGTCCTTTGGCTTCCAGTTATAATGCAAATATTTGACATGCATACTTGTTAGGAATCAAGGATATAGGGGGGCGCCTGGGTGGCTCAGTCGTTAAGCCTTTGGCTCAGGGTGCGATCCTAGCATTCTGAGATCAAACCCCATATCAGACTCCTCTGCTGGAAGCCTGCTTTTTCCTCTCCCATTCCCCCTGCCTGTGTTCCCTCTCTCGCTGGCTGTCTCTCTCTCTCTGTCAAATAAATAAATAAAATCTTAAAAAAAAAAAAGGAATCAAGGATATAGGAACAACTGTGTGTCCCAGCAGGCAGTATCTCACTGAGACTGCATGCATGACCCAGGGTCTGTGGCCTTTGAACAGCCTGCCAAGTGTGGATTCTGTGCTGTGGGATAATCCTTGAGCCTCCCACTGCTTCATCGAGCAATAATTTCCTCACCACCCACACATTTGGTCTCTGCTCTTTGTAAGGGAGAGAGAAGAGACTGGAAAATGAGCCAGTTTGTTCTTTGGGGATGGGTGATTAATGTGGGGGCAGGTGTCACTCTGGGGCTCCCTCCTCCCAGGGACATGAGTGAGGTCTGTGTGCCTTCCAGTCTCTGAGATGGGAGGACCCAGTGCCCAGGCAGGAGTCTTGTTTCCCACCAGCAGCAAAGTTGCTTTTTCAGCAAGTGGAAGAGCATCTTGCCATCGTGGGAGAAGAGCAAGAGCACTGGATGGGTGGCTGCAGCCCTGACCCTAAGTGACCCCGTCCTTCCCTGGGCTTCAGGTTCTACAGCCGTGCAGTCCGCCACCAGTGATGTGGAATCTGCTGCTTTCCCAGCCTGGCATCCATTCTCACGTCCAAGTCCAGCACCTCAGCTTGCCCTTGGGAACCA
>NW_023216894.1:0-627 GCF_002007445.2 Ailuropoda melanoleuca
GGCATTGCAGACTTTTCTCAAAATGCAATGATCGTTAAAAAGGAGTAGTTCAGGGAGGGTATGACCAGGGATTTTAATTTTTGATGTGGGAGACTTGAGTTTTATTTTACAAATTTGGGAGAGGGAGCTGGGGACAGGGTGTGGTGAAATATGTAAGGCAGGATCTTTTACAGAACCTATAAGGCAGGAGTCATGAGGTTCACCAGGGAGCAGAAGGGAGTGGCGTGGAGACCTCAGAGGCTGATCTTGGAAAGGGATCTGGTAGCTTCTTTCTGCAGGAGAGGAAGGCTGGAGAGGAGTTCTGCAGTGAGGCCATGGGGTGAAGAGTGGGTGGTGGACTAGAGGAGGACTGAAGAGGTTAATTCGGTGCCATTGGAGGATAGATGGAACCGGAGCAGGAGGTCGAGGGAGGCAAAGAATGGAGTCAAGGAGAACTTCATTTTTAGCTCAGTATACTGAGTGCATGATGAACCCACCAACTCATATAGGAACTCTCAGAGGAGAACTAGGTTTCAAGGGTTGTTGGAGAGTTTATTTTGGAGAATATTGAGTTTTTGGTGCTTGTGAGGCATGAGGTGGGGATGTCTAGGTGGAAATCTGTTTTAAAACTACAGGAGTCGTGGGGGC
>NW_023216896.1:0-627 GCF_002007445.2 Ailuropoda melanoleuca
AGTGGAAAGCCTTCACCCCAGCGTTTTTGTTTGTGACTGTATTTTGCTCCAGGAACATTCCAGAAGTTGTGGTGTGACCTCTTTGCAGTGCTCTCTAACCCAGCATTCCTTTCTGTCTGTTCGGCCTTTTCCAGGTGACGTGTCCAATCTGGATCCTAAGTTCTCATTCGAGGGCACCAAGCTGGACGTGGGGAACATCGTGCTGGCGTTGTACAGCGGCCTCTTTGCCTATGGGGGATGGTAGGTTCTAGAATGTCGGGGCCTCTGGGCTTTGGGACACACAGGCTGGGTGGGCCCTCACGTGTCGAGCGGTCCGGGTCTCTGGGCCGTCCGCGGGCAGCTCTGGGGCATGCAGGCAAGGCCGTCGAGCTGCTCCTAGCCCCACGCATCCCAGAGAAGCACGGGGGTGCGCCAGTGCAGCTCTGGGCACTGCTCGCAGCGAGCCTGCTTCCTGTGGACTGACCTTTGCTGACAGGCGTAAAGCATTTAGGCTCAAGGTGCTGGCTTGGTGGTTCTTGACCTCTCTCCACCAGGAGCAAGGTGCCTGCCTGCGGCCCTGGCCGACGCCTTCCGTCCCCTGGGTCCCCAGCAGTGGCCCCTGCTCTCGGGCCAGGAGTAGCTGCTGGA
>NW_023216898.1:0-627 GCF_002007445.2 Ailuropoda melanoleuca
CTTAGGCAGCTGATGTGGCTGTCACCGTCTTGTCACCATGTGGAGTGGAGACTGAAGGATGAAAAAGAGCAGAGCAAAGGGGAGAAGCAGAGGGTTCTAATGGCATCGTTGCAGTCCTAGGGTCCAGCTGTGCTCAGAGTTAGCCCCTGCCCCTGGGTTTTGCATTGTGATTATGAATCAATTCCCTATTAGTTTAAATGAGTTTGGTTTGGCTTTATTATCACTTTCAATCAAGGCATCCTGACTGAAGGCTAAGACAGCTGAAGAGAACCTGTTTCCAGAGCCCGCTTGCTCAATGATACAATAGCCAGTCCCTGGTGTATTCTGAGGCCATGTTCCCATTGGCCCAGGGCCTGCGTAAGGCTCAAGCTACAGGTTCCTGACATCACCGTGGGCACCCTGTCGGGCTCGGGTTGGCAGAACGATGAGGAGACATACAGAAAACCAGGTTCTTCCTGATGCCTTACATCCTGCTTTCATATCTGCATCTGTCCTTGAAGGAGTTCAATAGGTTGCTATCCTTTTGGACCAGAATGGTCACACTTCACCTTAAAAAGAAAAATCTATATCTATATATTTATATTTTATCTATATCTGTATCTGTATCTATCTAAGTATATATATAAA
>NW_023216899.1:0-627 GCF_002007445.2 Ailuropoda melanoleuca
CTTGGGCTAATTGTTCATCCTCTCTGTTTTTGATCTCAAAGATGTGGCTAGAATAAATAGCATCTAAGAGCAAGAAGCAGACTTAGAAAACATCAGGTCCAATTTCTGACCTTACATATGATGAAGGTAAGTTGCAAGGAGGAGAAGGGACTTCACTTCCGATTCCAGAAGCCTTTGGACTCCGAATTCTAAGCAACTCATGCCATACTGCAGAGAGCCGATATTAGACCCACGGAGACAGCCCGACCCAGCACGATCAGATTCTTCCTCAGATGTGCCTGCCAATAATGAAGATGGAGCCTGAATGAAGCCTTCAGAAGCCCGTTCATTTCCCTTGAACGCATCTCTGTCAGGCCGGGTGGTATGCAGAGGAAAGATAATGGAGTTGCATCCGGTTCTCTACCAGCTGATAAAGAAGGTGCTGGTGGCAGGGGTCAGGCTTGGCAGGTGGATGGATAAGAGTTTCCATCTTCCTAAGCCAGACAGCTGTGCGACTACCGAGCGGTGAGCTACATTCAATTCTGGGTTATTTATTAGAGACAACTTTGATTCTGCCTCTGGAAATGACTGCAGGGAGGCATGGGGGAGGAAGATAGGTGGGAAGAGGAACAAATAAGAGAGAGCACC
>NW_023216900.1:0-627 GCF_002007445.2 Ailuropoda melanoleuca
CGCTCTCTGAAAGTAGTATGTTTTTAAGAAATCTTGTGTGTGGCCTAAAGAGCATAAAGCAAAGAAGCAATTACCATTAATTTACACGGAATTTTTAAAAAGCATTTCAGACCCCCAAAATAATCTGTCTTAGGCTTTTCTGATGCATGTGAACGGATTCATAAAATAAATCGAGATAAAGCCCAGATGCTCACAGAGTTCACAGCTCTAGGGGCTTGATGCTGAGATGCTGAGTGTAGTTCCAGGGAAGGGGCTGGAGAGCGCCGCTCTCTCTGCTCCCTGAGCGCTGCCTCCAAACTGGAGGGCTGCAGATCACACACTGAACATATTTTGGCTCTTCACCTTTTGTTTGTAAAAGCAAAAGTGCTTGAGTTTCGGTTAGGGAAAACAGGTACATACTTTATTAACGTAGGTCTTTTGTAAACGTGACCTGGCACAAGGCAAACTTTTGAAAAGCAAGATCTCCAATCATTTTTTTGTTATTATAGAGTTTTATAAGATGTGAAAGTTAAGCTAAAGGTTTTTTCTCAAGTAGCAATGAGATGCAAAATGTGCTTAAAACAAGCAATTTTTACTTTTTATCTAAATTACCCTACTGTTGACTTATTCTAACTCATTGTCCACTAA
>NW_023216903.1:0-4365 GCF_002007445.2 Ailuropoda melanoleuca
CTGGGTCTTGCATTAGGTTTTTATCAGAGAGCCCTGGTCTAGAAGGTGGAGAATTCTGCCCTGTCAGGACACCTGAAACTCAACCCTGCTCTGGGTTAGTGTCTGGGCCAGGCAGGACCTGCAGGCAGAGCTGGGGATCCGTGTAAGTTCAGATCCTTCTTCCGTCTCAGCTCAAAGCCCAGTGAGGATTCTAGACTTGGTTTCCAATCAGCATTTCCAATCAGATATCTCTCGGTTTGGACCATGTGCCCTTGAATTTGTGTGTTCATTCCTTAGCACTAGAAAGGACATTTAGTTAGGACCCACTAGGTATTTCCACTTTAAGGATGAAAGGATTTCAGGAAACAATAGCATTTAAATCACAGATGATCCTGCCATTCAGCTGTCCAGGTGATCTCCCTCTGGGAGGCCACCATGAAGTAGNGCTGTCCAGGTGATCTCCCTCTGGGAGGCCACCATGAAGTAGAAGAGGAAAGCCAATGTCCTGTCTGCCTAGCCTTTCTGGAGAAGTACTTTGTGGAAAATTTAAAATAAATAAATAAATAAATAAATTTATTTATTTATTTATTTATTTCTGATGCCTGGCACAGGACTCCTAAAACCCTTGCAGTTTCCTGAGTGATAGGAGAGCCTTTTGTTAGTCGTAAAATCTCCAACAGACCTCTCCAGTGTTTAGGCTAAAGAGCTGACATAGGGCGGGGCCCAGAAATAGCATCACAGTGGGGCTCGTCACCAGAAGGACCAAACTGGGAGTCAAGGATTGGAAATTTCAGCCCCAGCCACTGGCCATCTGTGAGGGGAGGGGGCTGAAGATTGGGTTATAAAAAGTCTTGAACAAGAGGTTGGTGNAAATGTCTTAAACAAGAGGTTGTTGAATATATTCATATTCTGGAAAAGTGATTTTGCCCCAGAGAGGGCATGGAAGCTCTCAACCACTCCCCACCCCCTTTAGACCTTCCTTGTTATATGCATCTCTTCCAGTGGGCGTTTCCTGAGTTGTATTCTTTATAATAAACTGGTCGATGTAAGTAAAGTGCTTTCCCAACTTCTGAGTCGATCTTTTTTTCCCCTTCATTCACATAACTTTTATTACAGTGTATTTATAATTGTTTTTTCCTTTTTTTTAAATTTAAATTCAATTAGGCAGCATATAGTACATCGTTAGTTTCAGATGTAGTGTTCAATAATACATCATTTGCGTATACCCCCCAGTTCTCATTGCATCACACGCCCCCCTTAATGCCCATCACCCAATAACCTCATCCCCCCACCCACCTCACCTCCAGCAACCCTCAGTTTGTTTCATATACTTAAATGTCTCTCATGGTTTTTCTCCCTCTCTGATGACCTCCAGTTCAGTTTTCCCTCCCTTCCCCTATGATCCTCTGCACTGTTTCTTAGAGTCTACCTAGGAGTGAAACCATATACTTGTCTTTCTCTGAATGCTGTGTTTCACTCAGTATAATACACTCCATTCCTTCCAGATCAATGTAAGTGGTAAGAATTCATCCTTTCGAATGGCTGAGTCATATTCCTTCGTATACATGGAGCCCATCTTCTTTGTTCATCCACTTGTGGATGTGAGTCATTCTAGTGAAATTATCAACCCTAAGGAGGGGGTCTGAGGGAATAGCTGACCTTGTGGTTGGGCAGAAGTGTGGGTAGCTTGAACACTCCATTTGTGACTGGCCTCTGCAGCGAGGACAGACTTGTGGGACTGAGCCCTGAAATCCATGGAGTATGAATTGAATTGTTGGAGAACTTGTCGAGTTGGTTGTGGTTGGNGGTTGTGGTTGGTGTCAGGAAATAGAGCACACGGATGTACTTGAAACATGAACACATCTTCTTCCTCCACTGCATCAATTGACTGCATAAAGCCCCCCATGGGGGTCCTCTGTGCTCTGTGGTCTCTTGGAAGAATGGAGTCAGGTTCAACAGGCAGTAGGGGAAGTTGGTTTCCAAGATCAAAGATCTGGAGCCTAGCTGAGAGCTATTCCCTAGGTGAAACCATGGATGCCGAAATGACCCCACTGCCCCCTTCCTCACTAAGGATTCAGAGATTGTGATATCACAGTTGGTTCCTCACGAAAGGTGGGAATTATCTGACTTTGGGCATTTTATGGGCCTGTGCCCCTCAGTCCCAAGTGCAGAGTAGAGTGACCTGGTAGGTCTCTGATAAAGACTGACGGTTGAGTCCTGCTCTGGACAACAAGTGAGCCACCCGACAGAGTCCATTATCAGGACAGATCGGTTTCTTGTGAGACATCTATTCTTTGGAGGAGCGATCGCCACATACACTCTTCCTTTCCCATTGCTTCCCTACCTCCTTTGGGATCTTGATTGGTGTCCTTGTGGAAGGTCTCCCTGCCATGCCTAACCTCAGGTGGAATCTATTCCCTATGGAAAGCACCTGCCTCAACTCTTGACTTCCCTCGCAAGACATGTAACACAGTCTCGTCCTTTTTCTTGGCTTTGTGGGGGGGAAATGATGCTATTAATGTGTGTCTTAACATTTTGATATGGAAAAGGATGTGGCTACCCCAGAGTGCAAAAAAAGCAAAAGCTTCAAAAATCATACTGCCCCCTATGTCTAGTCTTGCTTATTTCCCTCCTGACAACAATTTTACTGATTCACTGCTTAATGATCATGAGACAAGGTCTCTCTTATAGGACTCATTAATTGAGTCCTGAGTCACAGATTTCTGTGGGAAGGTTTATTGACTGTGGAAAGAGCAGAGATAAGCCACTGAAATGCAAAAGGAATATGTGGGCCTCTTCTATGTCCAGGCTCTGCATTCTGACCAGTGGCTGAATTTGTTTTTTCTCTCCAATGGGTATGACCTCAGATGTAGATACACCCAACGACAGCCTCATGATTTCTGCTGCCCTGAGGAGTGTCCAAAGTGGGCATTCGGTTCAGATCGAATCCGAAAGAGGTGCTGAGAGATTCAGCTACACAATTGNGCACAATTGGCATCATGGACTCCACTTGGTTGCCCTCTGGCCACCCTACGGGGAAGTAGATCTGGGGAACATGCAAAGAATAGATGTGGGCATTTGCAAAGAATCTGTTCACTAACACAGGAAGTTCCAACTGCCTGCAAAACTTGGATTCTGGATTGTGGATTTGAGAAATAGAAAGCCCTCGTTTATTTATTGGCACTGGGCCTAGGGCTGCTCTTTTCATGGACCCCAAGTTCTACCTAGTGGGGATCATCCTGGGTGTGGATATTTGAAACCTTTCATTTTCTAACATCAGCATTGTGTCCTGGATGAATTCCTAACCTTGTGACCAGGTTTACCAAAGTAGTACTTTACCAAAGTAATGGGGTTGTTTTATGCCATTATTTTCTGGGGCTTGATCTCACGAATCTGAGATCATGACCTGAGCCAAAATTCAGAGTACAAGGATTCACCAGGTTCCCCGACTACATACACTTTTTTTTTTTTNCATGTATTGTAGTTGCTTGGTTAAGTCCATGGCACTTGGTTTTGTTCTAAAAGGTTTCCTTCTTTATGTATATTTGGAGTCGGTTCCTTCTGTTTCCATTGCTACTTTTCATGAACAGATCAGAATCCTGTGTCTATTGAGTGCCCATCCATGAGCCAGAACACACACTGAACCCTGCATTTTGGGGAGTATTTAAAATACTTCATTTAGAAAAGTACTAGTTGTATGTATTGCCCTCAACCCGTTCACTATTACAGAAATGCTGTGGTGAAAATACAGTGATATTTCCCCCCTCATTATTCAGGGAAGAGTCTGCTTTACATACACATACTGACCAAGAAATTCACAAAGGTTGAGAGGTAACTAAGTATGTCCTCTCAGCTATACACAGAGAAAAATCAGGTAGTATGCATAGATGGTGAGAGAATGACATAATTTCATTAGTATATGCTTAGAGAAATATGATTTGAAGAATGGAATTTCTGTGAACACTGCTCTTCATTTCATCTGGGACCCATTTTAAACTTTGTTCTAGAAATGTCTGCTGACTCCAGAGGATAGAATGGGTGGGGATGGTGTTTTAAATCAAGAGTGGGACCTCTATTTATTCTCATCTATTTTTCTTTACCCTCTTCATCCTGAAGTTTGGCTAGTGATGCTATTTGGGGGGGTGGCAAGTCATCCCCCCTCATGTCATTTATTTTCAATTAAAAAAGAGTGCGAATGTGTGAGACTGGGGTTCAACTTTCGAAACAAAGCATTTACTCTCCCATGCNAGTAACTAAGTACGTCCTCTCAGCTATACACAGAGAAAAATCATGTAGTATGCATAGATGGTGAGATAATGACATAATTTCATTAGTATATGCTTAGAGAAATATGATTTGAAGAATGGAATTTCTGTGAACACTGCT
>NW_023216904.1:0-627 GCF_002007445.2 Ailuropoda melanoleuca
TATGACTAGTACCCTTATAAGAAGAGATTAGGATACAGACACACACAGAGGGAAAACCTTGTGAAGATGCCCAGAGAAGTCAGCCATCTACAGGCCAAGGAGAGAAGCCGCAGAAGTAACAAACCCTTTTGACACCTTGATCTCAGATTCTAGCCCCCAGAACTGTGAGAAAATAAATACTGTTTAAGCCAACAAGCCTGAGGTACTTTGGCTTCCTTCTGGACACTGGCTGGGGAAGGGAAGCAGCAGCCCCTGCCAAATCTCCCATACCCTTCTCTTCTAGGGAACAGAAGACTCGATCTGCAGAGACAGGAACAACAAAAGCTGTCACCTTAAGGCACGGGTAAAAACCTACTGCTTCTGAGAAACAGAGCAGGGAAAAACCAATAAAACAAAACACTGCCCTTGGGAGAGGGCAAGAACCTGCGCTGGGCCTGGAAATGCAGCTAGGGAAGAAAGGGGAGCCCTTGAAAAGGCCATACACCCCTCAGACCCAGGCACACAGTGCTTGCCTAAGACTGAGGCTTCATTGTAACATCAGAGAATCCATTTCCTCCCTCACCATCAGGCTAACCAGTATAGAGTATAAATGACATATAGTATAGCAGGGAGAGCTGGGAAAGACAG
>NW_023216905.1:0-1329 GCF_002007445.2 Ailuropoda melanoleuca
ATAGTACAATTCGCAAATCTTAGATCCAAGGAAACAATCTTGAAAGCGGCCAGGGGGAAGAGAATCCTCACCTACAGAGGGAGGAACATCAAAATAACATCAGACCTGTCTACAGAGAGCTGGCAGGCCAGAAAAAGCTGGCAAGACATATTCAGAGCACAAAGTGAGAAGAACATGCAGCCAAGGATTCTTTATCGAGCAAGGTTGTCATTCAAAATGGATGGAGAGACAAGGAGTTTCCAAGACTGGTAGAAACTGAAAGAATATGTGACCACCAAGCCAGCCCTACAAGAAATATTAAGGGGGGTTCTATAAGAACAAAAAGACCCCAAGAGTGATACAGAACAGAAATTTACAATCGATAGAAACAAAGACTTCACAGGCAGCATGACATCATTAAAATCATATCTCTCAATAATCACTCTCAATGCACCCATAAAATGCCACAGAGTTGCAGACTGGATAAAAAGACATGACCCATTCATATGCTGTCTACAAGAGGCTCATTTTGAACTTAAAGATATATCCAGACTGCAAGTGAAGGGATAGAGAACTATTCTTCATGCCAACGGACCTCAAAAGAAAGCTGGGGTAGTGATTGTCATATCAGACTGATTAGATTTTAAGCTAAAGACTGTAGTTAGATATACAGAAGGACACTATATTATTCTTAAAGGATGTATCCAACAAGTGGATATGACAATTATAAATATCTATGCGCCCAACAGGGGAGCAGCTAGATACACAAGCCAACTCTTAACCTTGTAGCAACATGCATGGGACTGGAGGAGATTATGCTAAGTGAAATAAGTCAAGCAGAGAAAGACAATTATCATATGGTTTCACTCATTTATGGAACATAAGAAATAGGAAGATAGGTAGGAGAAGGAAGAATGAAGGGGGGGGTAAACAGAAGGGGGAATGAACCAAGAGAGACTATGGACTCTGGGAAACAAACTGAGGGCTTCAGAGGGGAGAGGGGTAGGGGATTGGGATAGGCCAGTGATGGGTATTAAGGAGGGCACATACTGCATGTTGCACTGGGTGTTATATGCAAGCAATGAATCATGGAACATTGCATCAAAAACTGGGGATGTACTGTATGGTGACTAATATAACAAAATAAATATTATTAAAAAAAGAATAAAGACACATATAGATAATAATACGTTAATAGTAGGGGACCTCAACNAGGGGAGAGGGGTAGGGGATTGGGATAGGCCAGTGATGGGTATTAAGGAGGGCACATACTGCATGTTGCACTGGGTGTTATATGCAAGCAATGAATCATGGAACATTGCATCAAAAACTGGGGATGTACTGTATGGT
>NW_023216906.1:0-627 GCF_002007445.2 Ailuropoda melanoleuca
TATGTCTTCTCTTTTTGATAACAGTTATTCTACAGTTTGGAAGTGATATCTCATTGTGGTTTTGATTTGCTTTTCTCTGATGATTAGTGAGATTAAGCACCTTTTTCATGTCCCTGTTGGCCATTTGTATATTGGAAAAATATCTCTTCGAGTTCTTTGTCCATCTGTCAAATGAATTGGATTATTTGGTCTTTTTGGTATTGAGTTGTATGAGTTCCTTGTATATTTTGAATATTAACCTTCGACTGGATATTTGGTTTGTAAATATTTAATTTCATTCCTGAGGTTGCCTTCTCATTTTGTGCTGTGTAGAAGCTTCTTAGTTTGATGTGATTCCACTTGTTTATTTTTGCTTTTGTTATTTGTTCTTTTGGTGTCATATCCAAAAAAATTATTGCCAAGACCAATGTCAAAGAGCTTTTCCTTATGTTTTCTTCTAGGAATTTTAAGTCTTGTGTTTAAACCATTAATCCATTTTGAGTTAATTTTTGTGAATAGTGTATGATAGGGGTTCAATTTCGGTTTTTTTTTTTGTATGTGAATATTCTATTTTTTGTTTAAGATTTTATTTATTTGACAGAGAGACAGCCAGCGAGAGAGGGAACACAAGCAGGGGGAGTGGGAGAT
>NW_023216907.1:0-627 GCF_002007445.2 Ailuropoda melanoleuca
TAGTCAAGAGTTATTAATACAAAGGGGGAGAAAAGTACATTTTAAAGAATTATCAGAAAGCAAATAGCTGTATAATTACCACTCAGGTCAAGATAGCATTAAAGTTAACAGTTTTGGGGCACTTGGGTGGCTCAGTCAGTTAAGTGTCTGACTCTTGATTTTGGCTCAGGTCATGATCTCTGGGTTGTGAGATGGAGCCCACACTGGGCTCCGCAATGGGTGTGGAGCCTGCTTGGGATTCTCTCTCTATCTCCCCTGCCCTGCTTGTGTACTTTCTCTAAACAAATAAGTAAATAAAAATTGAAAAAAAGTTAAGTTTTTCTGAATTTTATGGTCACTTCCTTATTTTTTTAGTTTCATAGCCTATGCATAAAAAGTCAATTTCATTTTCCCTGTTTTTAAAGTTTTTATTTAAAAAAAATCATATAATTTATATATTTTTTGTGTCTGGTTTCTTTCCCACAACATTATGAGATTCATTTATGTTGAATATAACTCTAAGTCCATTCATTTTCATTGCTGTATAATATTCTATTATATGAATATGTCTCAACTTGTTATCCCTTCTACTACTAACGGACATTTATTTTTTTTTAACGATTTATTTATTTTAGAGAGAGAGAGAGA
>NW_023216910.1:0-627 GCF_002007445.2 Ailuropoda melanoleuca
ATTCTTGTTGCTATTCCTTCTTTCTTCCTTGATGCTTCCAGATTCTTTCATCATTTTCTTTTTGTCTGAAGAACTTCTATTAACTAGTAAGTGTGTAAAGGTAGAACTGCTGGCAATAAATTCTTTGTTCTCCTTCACTTGGGAATGTGTTTGCATCCAGCTCTTCATTGCTAAAGGATAGTTTCCCCAGAGAGAGAACACATGGTTGATTCCTTTAGCAGCTGAGAAATGTTATGCCACTTCCCTCTTGCCTGAGAGAAATGTACCATCATTCAAACTGGAGTTTCCTTATAGGAAACTGGACCTTGCACCTTTATGAGTTCTGGGTCCCATGACTCAGGTGGGCTTCCTTGGGTGGAGCTCTCTCCCACAAGAAAATTAGATCCTATGCTATGCTAGCAGAAAGAGAGGGAGGACAAGGAAACTTCTGTATGACTTCTATAGCCCTTGCTTAAGTGCGTTTTTTCCCTGCAGCTCTTGTATTATATCTTTTGCTATGATAAATCTTGCCCATAATTATATATATGTTTATATAAACATATATATAAATTTATAAATTTATATATAAATATGTATTATATTTATATATAAATTTATATAAAATCATATAAAAATATACATGTCTTC
>NW_023216912.1:0-627 GCF_002007445.2 Ailuropoda melanoleuca
TTATATCTAGAGGGTCCCCAAATAGGCTGGATGTAAAGTAGAAATTGCAGTCCATTATTTGAAAAACATATTGCAAAATATCCGGGTGAAAATGAAGCACTTCCAGCAACACCGAAGAGCAAGTTGCTCTTCCGTTCTTCAGATGATGGTGTGGCCCTGTGCATTTCACGTGTGTTGAGATCATGAAGTTGGCAGAGTGAGGTGTTACACATGCCCTCGTTTTATGACTATGGTAATTCACACCTCCCTGGGCTTGGCCAGATGGGGATGCCTTTGTTAATTTAACCAAATATCTCTCTTACATTCATTTTTCCTCCTTTTGTGGCTCAAGCAGATAGCTTCACTGAGCTACCCGGGATGCTGCCTGGATCCCATTCCTCCAGCACACTGAGAGATGTCAGCCAGTTAGGCACAGATCAGCCGTGGAAGATGGTCTACCATTCTTTCTGATGTCCTTGCTTTAGGACTGGCAGTGCCTAGCCTGAATTTCATCTGCCATCTGACTGCCTGATTACCTTCAGCTTCTTCCTTCTAGGTACAGCTTACTTCTCAATGAAGGTGTGTCCACATTGTTGTTGAAGAGAAAAAGAGTTTAAAGAAAACACACACACACACACACACACACAC
>NW_023216913.1:0-627 GCF_002007445.2 Ailuropoda melanoleuca
TTATTTACTTGACAGAGAGAAAGAGAGAGAGAGCTCAAGCAAGTGGTGGGGAGAGGCAAAGGGAGAGGGAGAGAGAGAGTGAGTCCCAAGCAGCCTGCCTCATGAGCACAGAGCCTGATGCGGGGCTCGGTCTCATGACCCTGAAATCATGACCTGAGCCAAAACCAAGAGTCCAATGCTTAACTGACTATGCCACCCAGGTGACCCCAGACTCCAGATTTAAGCTGACAGCAAAATCAACAGAACTACTGTTAGGTAGAACAGTATGAGGCAAAAGAAAAGCAGGAAGCTAAAAAGACTCAGGATTTTGGTGTGGGCAAAATTTCAGCGAATAATGATGCAATTTATTATAACAGATAAAACTGGATTAGAGGTTGGGGAAATCAAGCTGACATAAGGTAATTTACTAGGAAGAAGGAAATGTATGCATACAGGTGATGGTTATATATGTGCAAAGTATTTTTGGAAAGATACATATGACCAATGGTTAATGAGGAGATCTTTTCATTGTATAGGCTTTTGTACCATTTCAATGTTTTAAGAAATTCATTAATGTATCACTCTTTTTTACTAAAAACTAATTTTATCAGCTTTGAGGTATAACTGACAGAACTATAAGATATTTAG
>NW_023216914.1:0-1394 GCF_002007445.2 Ailuropoda melanoleuca
GGGCTCGATCCCATAACGCCAGGATCACGCCCTGAGCCGAAGGCAGGCACTTAACCACTGTGCCACCCAGGCACCCCGAAAGCATACATTTTCAACCACTTTAATTCTAACTATAATTTTTTTTAACAGAGGAGAAAAAGAAATACAATTTTGAAATGATGGTTGTTTAGATGAATCACACTGTCCTTCCTCTTCCCAATCTTTCCTCTCTGACTATACAATATGAATTTCGGAAATGACGTTGATTCAGTTCCTACACAATGAGATGAGATGATCAACTTTTAATAAGACAACTGAATTGTCGGGGCACCTGGGTGGCTCAGTCGTTAAGCGTCTGCCTTCGGCTCAGGGCGTGATCCTGGCGTTATGGGATCGAGCCCCACATCAGGCTCCTCTGCTGGGAGCCTGCTTCTTCCTCTCCCATTACCCCTGCTTGTGTTCCTTCTCTCTGGCTCTCTCTCTCTCTCNCCTCTCTCAAGTAAATAAATAAAATCTTTTTAAAAAACGCTGAATTGTCATTCTAGCAAGAATCTGGAGAGTCTAGAATCTCCAATGAAATAAAGAATAAGGATAAAGAAAAAAAGTGTGATGTGGGGCTTATTCAGTGGGATTTACACATCACATATTAAATTTAAAAATCTTGAGTCACTGTTTTGGGGATCTTACAAGTGCTTGTCTCTATAGACAGAAAGTTATCAAATAACCTTTTGTCTTGCTTCTATAATGCACTATTTCCAAAATAATGAAATTACTGTGTGACACTTTTCACAGTTTTAAAATGATCTGCTTTTCTGATAGATCCAAATAACGATTAAGCACTGTGTCTCCAACAAGGGATCTAAGATAATTTGATACTGACAAGTACTTTTTATAGTGCAAAGTAAAATTAGTTTGTATTAGANTGATTAAACACTGTGTCTCCAACAAGGGATCTAAGATAATTTGATACTGACAAGTACTTTTTATAGTGCAAAGTAAAATTAGTTTGTATTAGATGGTAGAAAGTCTGCCCTCATTTGGGAAGCCATCATTGTAATAGCTGTTTGACAACAGAAAGTGCTTATTAGAACTGACCCTATATGGCTTGGATATTAAATTAATAGTGAAACCAATCAGTCATCCAACTAAAGAGAAAAAAAATTTGTAATGTTATTTTCTTTTTCAATATAATTTGAAGCCATCAACTAAATAGACTCTCAGAATTAAAACACATTACACAAGTGTGTTTAATGGAGACTAAAATATACAGGGGAAGTGAACAAGAACCAAAAAAGCATTTATAATGCAAAACNCATGGCTTGGATATTAAATTAATAGTGAAATCAATCAGTCATCCAACTAAAGAGAAAAAAAATTTGTAATGTTATTTTCTTTTTCAATATAATTTGAAGCCA
>NW_023216915.1:0-627 GCF_002007445.2 Ailuropoda melanoleuca
TTTTTTAAAAAAAATGGTCATTTTTTTATGTTAAGAGGAATAATTAACATATTTTTGTTCTTAAAACAAAAATTAATTAATTCTTTGATCAAATGATAAGAGTTCGGTGAACCACTTCAGCTTAGCCCATGGCACCAGAAGGAACAGCTTGTATAAATACAGTTCTCTTTGCTGAGTGGAATGAATTTCTTACTTAATTTTTCACCCTTTTAATTGGCTATTTTTCCAGAAATAATCCCCATTTTATGCCTATTTTCAAGGTTTATGATGATAGCTATTTATAAAAATACTCACCACTCATAATTCTTCATATCATCTGTGCCCAAGTACACATATGGGCACATGAAACAGACTGAATCTAAGGGTCTGAGAAGAAAGTGTGCTTACAGAAAAATTGTTTTACATAATCTCTTCCTTGGTTTAACATGGTATTAATTCAGGTGCCAACCAAAATAGCAAATATCATGACATATTCTGATTGTAATTTGATGGGTTTATTAACACGTTAACCATTTCTTTTAAGAATAGACCATAGAAGTCTTCTCTGTTCAGTTCAGAGCCTAAATTAGACACAAACTTGACTGTAATAAGTCACACAGAGAAGGGATATCAAGAAATACATAATAT
>NW_023216916.1:0-627 GCF_002007445.2 Ailuropoda melanoleuca
TTTTTAAGTGCATCAGAACTTATCAACATTATAAAAAAGCTTATGGGAAATATTCTACTGACTTGTTCTAAACAAAAAGGACATCTTTTAATCATAAAATATTTAAATAGCAATAGGCAAAAATCATCATTCTCCACAACCCATTCCTAAAATATATCTATCACACACACAGCAAGATCAGTGAGGCAGGCTGTCTGCAGCTAACGCATTAACTACATGAATTCAGATTTTGCACCACATGTTCAAAGAATTTAAAGGTAAGTTCGTGATTTCTAATGAGGTTTTGTTGTGAAAAAAAATTTTTAGCCAGCTGTGCAGTGTGTTTGATAATTTATCACAAAAGATATAAGCATACTAAACACATAACTAGGCAAACAGAAAGCTTAATTACATTGTAAATGTAAATTAAGTACCAGAATATATTAGAATATATATGTTATAAAACTTGAAATTAGGAGTTGGTTTATGAGTTTTCCTCCTCTTTTTCATTTCATATAAGTGCTTTCTGGGAAATAGCTAACAAAAATGTAGGGAACTTCTAGCTAATGTTTACTGTTCTTCTGTGTAGAATGTCTACTGTCTTTACCCCCTCCTCAATCTTCTCATATTGAACAAACTTTTTTTTTT
>NW_023216917.1:0-1573 GCF_002007445.2 Ailuropoda melanoleuca
CTATTTCAAAAAATAGAAACAGAAGGAAAGCTACCAAACTCATGCTATGAGGCCAATATTACCTTGATCCCGCACACCAGGCAAAGAACCCATCAAAAAGGAGAATTACAGACCAGTTTCCCTAATGAATATGGACGCCAAAATCCTCAACAAGATCCTGGCTAATAGAATCCAACAGTACATTAAAAGGATTATCCATCATGACCAAGTGGGATTCATACCTGGGATGCAAGCATGGTTCAACACTCGCAAATCAATCAATGTGATACATCATATCAACAAGAAAAGACTCAAGAACCATATGATCCTCTCAATTGATGCAGAAAAAGCATTTGACAAAATACAGCATCCTTTCCTGATTAAAACCCTTCAGAGTGTAGGAATAGAGGGTACATTTCTCAATCTCATAAAAGCCATCTATGAAAAGCCTACTGCAAGCATTATTCTCAATGGGGAAAAGCTGGAAGCATTTCCCTTAAGATCAGGAACACAACAAGGATGCCCACTCTCACCACTATTATTCAACATAGTACTAGAAGTCCTTGCAACAGCAATCAGAAGACAAAAAGGGATCAAAGGTATCCAAATCGGCAAAGAAGAAGTCAAACTGTCTCTCTTTGCAGATGACATGATACTCTATATGGAAAACCCAAAGGAATCCACTCCCAAACTATTAGAAGTTATAGAACAATTCAGTAAGGTGGCAGGATACAAAATCAATGCCCAGAAATCAGTTGCATTTCTATACACGAATAACGANGGAAATCAGTTGCATTTCTAGACATGAATAATGAGACTAAAGAAAGAGAAATTAGGGAATCCATCCCATTTATAATAGCACCAAAAACCATACGTTACCTTGGAATTAACTTAACCAGAGACGTAAAGGACCTATATCCTAGAAACTATAGATCACTTTTGAAAGATATTGAGGAAGACATAAAAAGATGGAAAAATATTCCATGCTCATGGATTGGAAGAATTAACATAGTTAAAATGTCCATACTACCCAGAGCAATCTACACTTTCAATGCTAAACCCAATCAAAATACCGAGACATTTTTCAAAGAACTGGAACAAATAGTCCTTAAATTTGTATGGAACCAGAAAAGGCCCCGAATCTCCAAGGAACTGTTGAAAAGGAAAAACAAAGCTGGGGGCATCACAATGCCGGATTTCGAGCTGTACTACAAAGCTGTGATCACAAAGACAGCATGGTACTGGCACAAAAACAGACACATCGACCAATGGAACAGAATAGAGAACCCAGAAATGGACCCTCGGCTCTTTGGGCAACTAATCTTTGATAAAGCAGGAAAAAACATCCGGTGGAAAAAAGACAGTCTCTTCAATAAATGGTGCTGGGAAAATTGGACAGCTACATGCAAAAGAATGAAACTTGACCACTCTCTCACACCATACACAAAAATAAACTCCAAATGGATGAAAGACCTCAATGTGAGACAGGAATCCATCAAAATCCTAGAGGAGAACATAGGCAACAACCTCTATGACATCAGCCACAGCAACATTTTTCATGACACATCTCCAAAGGCAAGAGAAACAAAAGATA
>NW_023216918.1:0-627 GCF_002007445.2 Ailuropoda melanoleuca
TTTTTTTTATCGTTCTCAGTTATTCATCATGCAGTAACACTAGCAAGAATCAAGCTCCTTTTCTTTTTGTAAATCATTTTTTCACAATGGTTAAGTGATAATAGAATGAATCAACATTAGCATTTTTTTCAAAAGCAATTGTTAGGCTATGCCTGGAGATGAGTACACATTCAGCCTAATTTTGTGCTCTTTTGTCACTTCCATTTGGAGTATCATAGAAATATTTTTTAATTTCCATGTGATCACCCTTTGTATCATCCATCCTCACACAAAGATTAAAATATTATTTATTAAGGCAAGAACATCATTAATTAGCCTAGTAGTCTAACCAAAAAGTAATCATATATATTGTAAATTCTGAAAAGAAGTATCATCCTTATAGGAAGTTAGTTAAAAAGCAAAGAAGTTACTTTTATTATTCTACCTAGTAATGTTTAGAATTCATATGTAATATGGTCATGGAGAAGTTAAACCAACAGTAACCTCAAATAATAACAGCAATAAAAAGAGCATATTCAGTAGCACACATTCAGTAGCATTGGAATCCTTTTTACCATCCGGAACCATTCTTAGATTTGTAAGAGTAACTGTGTCATCATCACAGTGTGTGACTTAAATCATTTAAGT
>NW_023216919.1:0-627 GCF_002007445.2 Ailuropoda melanoleuca
TTGTATGTCAACTATATTTCAATAATAAATATTTTAAAAAGGTATACATTATTATCCTTCCAAAAACTACCCTCATGTTCCTTCCAGTTCTCTAAATCTGATTATGTTTTTTTCTCAAATGATCAAATTCAAGAATGAAATTGATTTCCTTTTGAGTAAAATAAAAAAAAATTTCATGTTTTACCTCCTCACTTGGTCTCCCGACATTGCCACTTTTTGCAGATCTGCTCCAGGAACCTCACTCTGGAGTATTATTAATAGTAGTACTGAAAGGCAGTGTAGAATGGTGATTAAGATTCCAGACCGCCTGGCATCCCAGCTCTTTCCCTTACCAACAGTGTGACCTTGCTTACTTAACTCCTCTGCCTCCGTTTCCTTCTTTGCAAGATGGGGATAGTACTAGTATCTTCATCCAAGGATGGTTGTGAGGATTAAGTGAGGCAATACAGGTAAAGCACTTTCAACAGTACGTGGAACACAGTAAACAACACAGAAGCGCTTGCAATTTATGTTATTAAATTACCATTTTACTTTGTGTGTTATTTCTTTCAAGAACTACTTGAGGATTGCCTTCAGATTTAAAATTACATTAACAAAAATTATATTCACAACAATTATTCAGACTCA
>NW_023216921.1:0-627 GCF_002007445.2 Ailuropoda melanoleuca
TGCAATTGATCACTAAGTTTGTTGCTTCCACCACCTTAAAACCTCTCAAGAGTACCCCTCTTCTCCATCACACTCCCACTACCTAATTAATTAAAAGCTTCATCATTTCTCTCCTGGATTGATGTAATAGTCTCCTAAATGTCTGTCATCAATCCACAGTCCTCACTGGAGTCAAAGTAATCTCTCTAAAACACATACGTGATCAGCTCATAACCTGCCCCTTCCTCTACCTAAAATTCATCAATGCCTCTCTATAGGGCTCAAGATAAAAATCCACATTCCAAATCCATCTCTTCTCTTCCCTCTTAACCCAGACTGGAGACAAATTGAAATATTTGTAATACCCCAAGCAGGTCATGCTTTCTACAGCTTTGTAACTTTGCACATACTGTTTCCTTTGCTTAGAACTTCCTTCCTCTTCTCTGTCTGGCTTACATATTTTTATTTAATAGATACAACATACACTTCCTCAGAAATCCTCCAAGTCTTCCACGTACGCTGCTCTGTTGAGTGTTGAAGAACACTCTTCACTCTTGATTGATTCATTCAAAAAACATGTATTGGGTCTGTATTATCTATCATCTATCTATCTATCTATCTATCTATCTATCTATCTATCTATCTATC
>NW_023216922.1:0-627 GCF_002007445.2 Ailuropoda melanoleuca
TGTATTTTGTCACTATCTGCTTTTAAGAGCTTCTTTCACACTAATTTTGAGCGATCTGATTTAGATATGTCTTAGTGTAGTTTTCTTCTGAATCTTCCTTTTAGAGTTCGTTGAGATTCTTGGATCTGTGGGTTTATAATCACACTCCAGTTTGGAAGATTTTCAACCCATATGTCTTCAAATAATTGCTCTGTATCTCTTTCTTTCCTTTCTCTTTGGTAATTCCAATTATATGTATTTTAGGCCACTTGAAGTGTCTCTCAGTTCCCTGATTTCTCTCTGCTCATTTTTTTTTAAGTCCTCTTTTGCTCTCTGTTGCATTTCGAATAGTATTATGTGCTATGCTATCAAATTCATTCATCATTTTAATGTAAAATCTATTGCTATTGATTTGATTTCATTCAGTTCATGTTTCTTCTTATGCATCGTAGTTTACCTCTTTATAAATTTACTTTGGGTGGGTATTTTATCTTCTCCATCTTTACTGAACTTTTGTACATATAGAATATACTTTAGGGGTGCCTGGGTGGCTCAGTCAGTTAAGCATCTGCCCTTGGCTCAGGTCATGATCCCAGGGTCCTGGGATGGAGTCCCACATTGGGCTCCCTGCTCAGCGGGGAGCCTGCC
>NW_023216923.1:0-627 GCF_002007445.2 Ailuropoda melanoleuca
TGTTGGAAGGCACTGAGAAGGCAACGAGACAGAAGAGAGGATTTCTTCGTTTGTCTCGGCCAAGCCAAAAATGTTGGTCAGCACCAATAGCCTGGCTTATAGGGAAATTGGGGTTCAGGTAGTCACAGGTCACATGAGACATTCTGTTTAGGGGCTCAGGATTAGTTTTTGTTTTTGTGGGGCTGCAAATAATGATCGTCTTTGGTAACACACAGGCCCTGCCATAGGGCAAGGACCCTTGGGAGGGGTAACACCATGCTGCTATGCATATTCAGACCACAGTGAGAAATTTGTTCATCAGCTAATCCCATAGATTTGATGTCTGGGATTATCAGGAAGGAGACCAGCCTTGTAAAGTGTTGGGGAGGACAGTGTGGGGTTCAGAGCTCTGGCCTCTCCCACCCCTTTCCCTCAGGGTGAGGGGCCCTAGCAGCCTGTGAGTGACAAGAAGCTCCTGGCATCAGGAATGAGGGGCAACCTAAAGTGGGGGTGAAGTTGGGAGAGTGTCAAAGAGAAATTCCAGTTGTCTCGGTGGCTAGTCTAAAGCCAACCCAGAGTCTCTCAAATAACCTATGGTCTTCTTTTCCCAGAGCCTTGCTGAAGAAGAAGGGAAGGGATGTGGCTCCG
>NW_023216924.1:0-627 GCF_002007445.2 Ailuropoda melanoleuca
CTCTCTCTCTTCTGTAGTGTTATTCCGAAGAAATTTCTAAGTGTGCCTTTCCCCATTTTCTCACCATTCCTTTTGCATTTTTGTTAATATTGTCAAAATCCTGGGAACCAAGACTGATAATTAGTCTGGTGTATTAATCAGCATAAATTCTGAAAAGGTGGAAAATGAAATGGAAATCATTTAATTAATTGTAAAATGCAGGTTTGATAGCTAATCTGAAAGCTAGCCTGAACTCAGAGAAGTATGGGGAGGGTAATATGGTGGATAACAATGATACTGTAATCTCTTAAACACTCAATCTCTTAAATTGAAGAACAGAAGGGAGCAAGGCCACAGTTGGGTGGTTTGAGGCAGCTTCATTGTGAATAAAATACCTTTTGATCACTGACGGTGCATGTATCTGTATGTATCTGCTGAATTAATTTGTTGTTGTTTTATTAGAATCAGAACCACTGCATTGCAGATAGTTTAATCAGATTCACTATTGATGGGTCACGACTTTGGAGCAACTTAAATTTGACAGACTATTTAAATCACTAGCTATTCTGTTGTAGTTATGGATAAATATTTCTAATCTCCAATTTTATATGAGGGACGTTTAAGAATTAAAAGTAACAGTGCTACAGC
>NW_023216925.1:0-2611 GCF_002007445.2 Ailuropoda melanoleuca
CGGCTCAGGGCGTGATCCCGGTGTTCTGGGATCGAGCCCCACATCAGGCTCCTCCGCTGGGAGCCTGCTTCCTCCTCTCCCACTCCCCTTGCTTGTGTTCCCTCTCTCTTGCTGGCTGTCTCTATCTCTGTCAAATAAATAAATAAAATCTTTAAAAAAATTTTTTAAAAAAAATTAAAAAAAAAACACAATATGGCAGCTTGCTTTCAATTCCTCTCCCCCTCTTTGATTTGGGTATTTCAATTCCTTCCTCTCTCTTGTCCCTAACCTGCTTATTTTCAATTGTACTTCCAGCGGTTTCTTCCCAGTGTGAGAAGAGAGCACAGCACCCTCAAACTTTCTCAGGCCTTTGGAGTGACAAAACTTTCCCATTTTCAGTTTCTGTTCTCAAATTGGCTCACCATCCTTTCCAGTGAATAGCTCTTGGTTATTTGTAAGTTCCTTTGTTCTCAGCTATGTTAGATAGCTTCCTCCACTACTGCTGCTTCCTTCTTCTTTCTTCCACACAGATAACTGATACCATCCAGGCCTTGTGGTTGTGCAGAGTGTATTCATAACTGTTTGTATCTTACAGTTTAAGTGATATCCTATCACCCAGTGTTTGGTTTTGTTACCTCGTAGCTCTATTATTTGACAATTTGGAAAGAGCAAAAGACTATGCTTTGGCTACCATCTCCCCAGAATCTCTGGTTATTTCTTAGTTTCTTATTTCTTACTGAGACTCTCCATCTGTTCACTCACTGTACTTATATATGTTCTTTTAACTCTGTGAACATATCTATAATAGCTGCTCTAAAGTCTTTGTCTGCTAATTGAAATATTAGGGTTATTCAGGATCTGGTTTTATTGACTATTTTTCTTGATTATGGGCATTTTCTGATTCTTTTCCTGATTCTTCTCATGTCTAGTGATTTTTTTTTAACTGAAAACGAATTACTTTTGTAATCAGAAAAGAAAAACTCCAAATTTATTTTATTTATTTTTTAAAGATTTTACTTTTAAGTAATCTCTACACCCAACATGGGGCTTGAATCCCAGGCTCAAGATCAAGAGTCACATACTCCACTGACTGAGCACCCCTCAAATTTATTTTTTTTAAATGTGAATGTGTGTGTTAACTAGGTGTGTCTGGATGCCTGATCGTATTTTTTGGTGAATAAAACAGTCTTAGAAAGTAATCAAGAGCTTTGCAAAGGCAATTAACCTGAGCTAGAGGGGACCTGTATATTTGTTTGGTCATTTACTCTTAATATACCCATATTCCAACTCATACTCCTAAGAAGCAATGGGATATGTGGAAGTCCTACCTCCCATTGATAGGCCAGGTACGGGTTATGTCACTCACATAGCAAGAAGACTCACAACCTCCATCCAGCAGCACCATTTCCCCATCCTGCAATAAAAGTATGATATGTCTAAGTAGGTGACCTTATGATTATCAGTTGTTTTTCCTAATTTAAACTCTTGTGTCTTTCATTATATATATATATATAATATATATATTATATATATTTAAAAAGCTAATTTAAAGGAGACTAATCTTCCCTGGTTCCTTCTTACAAGAAATAGCATCTCAATTTTTCAAATGAATTCACGTGACTCAAGAAAATGGCCATTGCATACTAGTGCATAGGCTCTGGAACCACACTGCTTAGGTCTGAATTACTAGGTGTAAACAGCACAACCTAAATAGTGCCATTATCACCATTAGGTTTAAAATTCCTATAGAAGGGCCTTATTCAAATGTAATTACCCTTAACCATTTAACTTTAGAATATCATTTCCCCTTTTGTTCCCCATCAACAATATATGTGGGGAAAGAAAAAAAACTTTGGATTTCTCTCTCTCTTATTACTTGTCATATTATACTGAAACTATCTATGTCCTTGAAGACAGGGTACATCTTATTTATGTATAAATACACAACTTAGCATGCAGTAGAATAATGGTTCAATGGGTATATAAATTTAATAACGGCAACTTCGACGGACGGATGTGGTTTCTGTTTCTGGCAAAATGACAGAATACATTTCTTTTTAGAAAACAACTAGATCCTGGATACAAATATAGTTTACGAAAAGTTGACATTATATAATGTAAGAGATGTCTTAAAGACTTCTTCTCTCTTGAAAAAAGGCACCCCAAAACTGAAACTAGAGTTGAGAGTAGTGATAAGGTAAGTGGTACAGTATATATAGAAAAGGAGACGTTGCCCTGAGGTCCTGCAGCAAAAAGTGGGGATAATGAGCCAGCGGCTCTCACATTAATCCAGGATTCCCATAGTGGATACAAGAGTCCCAGTTCATTAGGACCACTTATCTTTTGGCAAAAGCATATTCAAACAACTTCTGGAGGAAATTCCCCCCAAATTTGGGCTGGCATGATTTCCAAAAATAACATCAAGTAAATAAATATGAGCTCACAACCAAAGGTCATCAAGCACATGACGTAGGTCACCATACGTGAGTCAGCAGAAACAACATATACCAAATTTAGATCTTCCAGGACTTCAGGTAAGGGAATGATTAGATACAGAATAGCTATTATGAAATGTTTAAAGGGATAAAGAACAGAACCACAAAGACGAATAAGCAACAAGAGACAATTGAAA
>NW_023216926.1:0-627 GCF_002007445.2 Ailuropoda melanoleuca
TTATTGCATTTCTTAAGAAAAACAAAAACAAAGGAGCTTGAAGTATTTGTAGGCATTTGTGCATCACACAAATGCAGTAGGACAGTGTTCTATTATTCATTTTCTATATTTTGGGCAAAGATGATACATTTGGTATTCTAGAAAAGAAACTGGCCATACTTCTGTCCCAATTTATTGAGGTAACTGTTTCTTCTTCCTTACATGGTATATGCAACTCTATTGAAGAATCAAACTTTATCCCATTGATTTTGTTTATGGAAAAAAATTATAATATTCAAACAGATTATCTCATGAACTGATTTTTAGGCATAGGCTTAAATCTGTTTAGTCTCAGCTGGGATGAAGCTGGAAATCTGAAAAGTTTCCAGAGTGTAGAGGATAATTAGTTTGTCTTTGTTCTTATTCAGAAGTAATGTGAGAGACTTCCTACGTGTTCCTACTATGGAAATGAAGAGAAGGGAAGTATTCTCAGCCAGTGTCTTGAAAAATTCTCCCTAAATCTTGACCACGTTTACAGCTTCAAGTCCCATAGTCCTCTTACAGTCAGCATCAAAGTGGTCCTGAAACTAGAGCCCAGGGTTCCTCCCAGACACAGAGTTCTCAGCCTGGCTGCATATTATAATTACC
>NW_023216927.1:0-628 GCF_002007445.2 Ailuropoda melanoleuca
AAAAAAAAAAAAAGGCGACGATGCTCTTACAGTCTTTCAAATATAATGTAAAGCTGCCTGTTTGTTAAAAATAGGAACAATAATAAAGCATACTCATAATTACTAGAAAAACTGACCTACGAATACTATACTATAATCATTTAACATTTCCGCATCAGGACGTGTCGCAGCGTTGAGTATCATGATGACCAGAGAGGCACACTGACACGAGGGCAGCTGATCCCTACAAGACAAAATGCTGCACGTTGTTGCCCCATGAAGCATTAGGGTCCGACAAGTCTGGGGGTCTGGGCCTGTCGTAACAAGGACTGTGATGATTTTTTCTGTAATGGTCTATACCGTGAGGAAAACACACATTATTCTTACAAGTCTTTGGCACACAGAAGACAGGTGTTGGATATTAAGGAATTAACAGCAATTAACAGTAACTGACAGCTCTGAGGCACTGTAACTAGGGCCCGGTAGGCCTCAACAGGAAGATTTCAGTGACTACGTGGCAACCCTTGGTGTTTCTCTATAGGTGTATCGCTCCTCTCTCTGCCTCTGTCCTCACGTGGTGGCCTCTTCTCTACGTCTCATCTCATAAGGACATCAGTCCGACTGGAGTCCACCCTCCCTAATCCATGAG
>NW_023216928.1:0-628 GCF_002007445.2 Ailuropoda melanoleuca
AAAAAAAAAAAGATTTTTGTTTTCAACTGTACCTGCATATCAGTTAATAATTTTTGTTCAGAATTAACAATGTGAGAATTTGAATAATATTCTAGATAAGCCTTTCTTTAGCTTTATGTGTTTTCTATATTGGGGCTAAAAATATGCTTAAATCTCTCAGGTCTGAGAAACCTGCCACCTAAAAGACTTTTAGCTAGTATTCAAGCACCTTTAGCTAATACACAGTATTCAGGTAGAAGAACTCCAACTAAAGCTAATATTGCAAATCTGAATCTTAAGTTCAGTAGAGCTACAGAGAACCAGTACTTCCGGCTTGTTCTCCATCAGATACTGCCTTTCTTTTCTTTAGATTTGCATATTTTGGTAGACAAATTTGCATGTCCATGTACATAAATGTAAACAGCTCTAAATTAAATAATCATTTTCCCCTACTCTTGGTCACATGGATAAGCTACATGTAGCTGAGGCTAGTACTTCTAAAGCTTTCCTTGTATATTTATGCTTGTTCAAATTTAAAGTTATCTACCTAGTGTCATACTAGTAATTCCTCGGTAATGCTTTCTATGGGAAGCAAAACTCAACAGTTCAGTACGTGTAGGAAGACCATATTATTCTAAAAGTAAAACCA
>NW_023216929.1:0-162 GCF_002007445.2 Ailuropoda melanoleuca
GGGAAATCCTGTCAAAACTGCTGGCGGCAATGGAATGAAAAGGCCCAAAACACGTCCGTCAGAAAAAACACTGTACCGGGACCGTCTTAGCACTATCATCACCCTTCGTGAATGGGGAAACATGAGGGAAAGGGGTCACGGAAGCCTGACGAGAGTGCCCCA
>NW_023216929.1:357-531 GCF_002007445.2 Ailuropoda melanoleuca
CCCGATTCCACATTGGTTGTAGGGGCCTGGGGAGGATCCAGCCCTTAGAACCAAGAAACAAAGTGTGAGGGGAAAGCCTTGAAGTCACGGCGGTCTTATGGATGGTGGAACACGAATCAAGGGGCTTTGGTACCGTGAGTGAAACACGAGGAACACAGCACTGAGAAAGACAAT
>NW_023216930.1:0-628 GCF_002007445.2 Ailuropoda melanoleuca
CTTTCTTTTAACTTAAAAATACCCTTTTTACTGCCTTATAAAATCAGAAGAACATCTGACCCCTATGTCTGAATCCACCAGACTGAAGGCCTAAAGACTTTTACTGTTTCCTCCTCTTTCTCTCTTGTTTTTAAAAGCAGAAAAATGACAACTTCATCATTTTGTTATGATTATTTATCTGAATGTGGATGAAGATATTAATCTGATTCATTCTTTGGATTATGAAAAAATCCTAGAGCCTATTCTGTTTGCTATTTATCTCTTTCTTTTAATGAAGTATTGCTTCCTGTATGATCTAAAATAGAAGCCAGGTTGGTCATGCCCATTTCTTTGCATATTGCCTGTGGACGCTGTTCCCTATGACTATGGAGTTGAAGAGTTGTGGCAGAGACACGATGGCATGCAAAGTCTAAAATATTTACTGTTTGACCCTTTGCAGAAAAGAAGCGTTATCTGTCCCTGATGTAAGAGAATTTTTGTTGTGATTTGTTTCTTAGTGTCGGAATGATTTCTATTTTTTTTTTAAGATTTTTATTTATTTGTCAAAGAGAGAAAGCGAGTGTGTGCACAGACACAAGCAGGGGGAGCGGCAGGCAGAGGGAGAAGCAGATGCCCCACTGAGCAAGGA
>NW_023216931.1:0-628 GCF_002007445.2 Ailuropoda melanoleuca
AAAGACATGACATTGTGTCTCCGTAATTGTTAAGGTCCTGGTTATCTGAAAAGGAAGAAACTATATATTGATTGGACTGACTGCCATATTCCTCCCAGGTGGAGGTAATGTTATACCTTCTCAAGTATGTATTCTCTACGCACCATGACAAAAAATGGAGATTCTCATAGTTTTATTCTGTACCTGAAAACAAAGATACTGCCCAACGCTTGGTGAAATAGTATATGATAGGAATAACCGAAGTCTTAATTATCATCTCGTTTGTTTGCTTATTTGTTAAGAAAAGATTGGAAATATGAACTGTTCGTCTCAATTTTCACAGAGTCATCCTATCCAGCCCATCCTTCTTTAAAGTAAATTAGTTGACTTTGTTTCTTTTATTCATTTTTGGGATACAGATTAAGGCCTACAATAAATACTCTTACATGATTTTAATAAGGTGATTAAACCTTGATTTCTTTTTGTAAATTATGTTAAAAGATCGTTCTTCTTGTTGTAAAAATCATGCTATTTATCATTTAAATGAATTCCACAAGTTAAAAGTACTAGTTTACAATCTTATTTTTCACCAGTAAGCCTGAAAATGGATTTGTTTACATTGCAAACAATCAAATATTGTGTAGGAAAT
>NW_023216932.1:0-628 GCF_002007445.2 Ailuropoda melanoleuca
TTTGTGAGTTTTCCTGTTTTCTTCTTGTAATTATTTCTAGTTTTGTACCATTGTAGTCAGAAAAGATGCTTGATATGCTTACAATCTTCTTAAATTTTTTAAGACTTGTTTCATGGCCCAACATATGATCTATCCTGGGAATATTCCATGTACACTTGAGGAGACTATGTATACTGCTTTTGGATGGAATGTAAATGTAAATGTCTGTTAGGTACATCTATTGTGTAGCTCTATTGTGTAGTTTAAGTCCAATGTTTCCTTACCGATTTTCTGAGTGGACAATCTATCCATTGTTGAGAAAGTTATGTTAAAGTCCCCAACTAGAGTTGCATCAGCATCATGGCAACATAACTTGTTCTTTTCTCTCCCCACTTTTTAAATAAATAGACATCTATAACTGAACAAAAGTACACCTTTCGTCCAAGGACCCAGGAAGATTCGCTCCCACCCGTGCATCCAAAAATAAACAAACAATGGGACGCCTGGATGACTCAGTCGGTTGAGCATCTGCCTTCTGCTCAGGTCATGATCCCAGGGTCCTAGGATTGAGCCTCACATTGGGCTCCTTGCTCAGTGGGGAGCCTGCTTCTCCCTCTGCTTGCTGCTCACCCTGCTTGTCCTCGTTTTC
>NW_023216933.1:0-628 GCF_002007445.2 Ailuropoda melanoleuca
AATAGCTAAATATAAGAACCTCATTTTCTTCATCTATAAAATGGTGCCAGTAATAATCCGTTGGAATTTTGAGAGGTTTAAAATTGTGCATAGACACACACCCATGTACACATATATGTATATGTATATATTTGCTTAGAATTGTCTAGACATAGCAAATAGGTGCTCAATAAACTTTAGTGATCATTACCTGCAAATCATATCTCCACAAAATTTCATATGCTTTTGACTTGTGGGTCCTGGAGGTAAGATTGGAAAGATTTATAAGCTAGAAACAAAATAGCTTTCTTGAGCATTGCCGTTCATTTATTTCACAGATGTTTATAGAATGCTCAGTGTGTGTTTTACTGCAGTAGGCTGCGTGGATGTAACGGTGAGGAAGATTGAGATAGTTTGTGCTCTTGCAGGACTTGTATCCCAGTGTAGGAGCCACACAAAGGACAGACAAATAGGAGTATAAATAAAATAGATCCAACTATAAAGTCCAAAGGAGAAAAAACCAAAAAACCCACAAGAAACTGAGTTGGTAACAGAAGGACCTACTTTAAATAAAGTTTTCAGAGAAGGTCTTTATTTAAGTTGATTTCTAAAGAATGGGTAGGAGCTAGTCACGAAGTCAGAAGGGGGG
>NW_023216934.1:0-628 GCF_002007445.2 Ailuropoda melanoleuca
AAGAATAGAATAGAATAGAATAGAATAGAATAGAATAGAATAGAATATTTTGAAGAATAAGAAATTAACTGGTAAAGCTAAGGTCATGAGGTTGACCAGTTGCTTCCCTCTGCTCATGCCTCAAATAATACCTCTTGCCCCAGCTATAATGAACAGGTGTTCTTATTCATAAGTAGTCATGGAATATCAAAGGGGAAGCAATCAGAATATTTGGAAACAATACAGAAGACACATACAGCCTCATCACTTCTTAGCTGTATGATGTTTGATCAGTTTAAGTTAACTTCTGAGTTCCACATTTCAAAGTGGGGAGTGCTAATTATACCTAGTAAGTTTGCTTTGAGAATTTTAGGACATAATAGATGGGAGAGGAGTGCTCCGTATAATACCAACAACAAATAAATGCACGAAAGGGGCCAGGACAAGAACGAATGAAGGAAATGAATGAAAATCCATCCCTGCTCTTTTTCCAATAGCTGAGAGCACATATGCTCTTCTGCACGGATGACGAGCAGGAAGATAAGCACTACCGACTTGGAAAGGTCATCTGAACAGGAAGGAAAGATGTCACTTACTCTTGTAAATCCACATATGCCTAGATGCTATTGTCAGAAGAAAATATTAAAGG
>NW_023216935.1:0-628 GCF_002007445.2 Ailuropoda melanoleuca
CAAAGTTACCCTAATGCACCTTTAAAAGGACACGTGTACAATATTACAACAGTTCTTCATGTTCAAGACTGATTTTTATAGCTGTTTTCCTCAGAAAACAGCCTACGTAGCCATAAAATCCTATGAGCACATTTTATTACTGTGAATTTCTTGAAAATACTGTTGCCTTACTTTGCATGTTGTTTTGGAAAAGTCTCAAACTCCTATGCCTTTGTGCATTCTTCCGACTTTTGGCCTAGAAGCCCTGAAGGATTTTACTTTGCTCTTTTGTTTGTTTTTTTAACTGAAAGATTCGTTAAAATTTGTCTCAGAGGTGACTGTACCAGATCAGCTTTCTCTGGCACTCAGTACTTCCTTTCTAGTTTAGACTTGAGGCTTCTGTTTGTTTGTTTTGTTTTGTTTTGCTTTGTTTAAATTCCAGTTAGGTAACATATGGTATAATATTAGATTCAGGTGTACAATACAGTGATTCAGCACCTCCATACAACACCCAGTGCTCATCATGACAAGTGCACCCCTTAAACCCCATCACCTATTTCACCCATTCCCCCACCCCTCTCCCCTCTGGTCACCATCAGGTTGTTCCCTGTAGTTAAGAGTGTTTCGTCATTTGTGTGTGTGTGTGTGT
>NW_023216936.1:0-6064 GCF_002007445.2 Ailuropoda melanoleuca
GCAGGAGGCATCACACACGTCTCCCAGCCCTCCCCCTGATGCTGCGTGGATCTCCACATTCTTTCCCAGGGAGCCCGACGTAGCTCTAGACTACTTTTACACTCAGCCCAGGAAGCCATTACACTTGATCAGAGTTGACATTGAGGATGAAATTTATTTTGTGTCAAAATGCAGGGAAGGGGGGGTTAATGAGACTTGGCCATATTATGGAAGATCTTGGTTCTTCCACGAATAGAGTCTGTAGTGCTTTCCACACACTGAAGCAGGCACTTAAATGTACCATCTCATTATTCTACAGTATTTCCCTTAACCTTTTCATGAACCCTATGAGTCAGGCATTTTATTTCCATTATATATATGGAGCAATTGGGCCTGGAGAAGCAAAGTAACTCTTCTGTGATTACACAGGTAAAGGGGCTGCCAGGGAATTTATTCCCAGATCTATTTGACTCTAAAGTCATGTTCTCTTGAAAATGCTTGCTAAGGTTTGTATTCTGGAGGAAGGAAGGGAGAGGGGAAGGAGGATGACAGAGAGAAGCAGCGAGAAGGAGCCCAATGTAGACTTCTGAGCTGTCCACGGTTCTGAAAATGTGTGACCTTCAGTAACACTGGGATTCTCCCCCCTTGATGCCATGGTAGACACTCGAAGCCACATTTTAAGGACATCACTTTCTGCTACATTTTGGCTTCATATTAGAACATTATACTAACAATCCTATTCATGAAAATTCTGGCAGCTGTGAGGTAGCTGGCTCGGCAGAGCCAGCATGTGTCTGCCTGGAAGGGCCAGCAGCAGGGCCCCCAGAGATCCATGAGAAAAAGTCCAGGAAGGAAACTGGGCAAGCCACAGAGGCAAGGAGGCGTGCAGAGAATTCTCATCACTGCCCCTGTGAACTCACTACTTTGAATCTTCTCATGTACCAGGTTCAGCTCACAACAGGACACAGGCTGCCCCAAAGATTTAATTAGAGAGATGTGGAATAAAGACTGGAAATCTGTCTTCATTTTCCAGGAGAACGGCAGCTACCCGTCATCAGTCTGAGAGTGGTTTCTACATGGACTGAGCTCTGCCACATTCCCAGCCTTCATTACTCCCCACCAGGCCTCCTAATTGAATCCATGCTGCAAACCTCCCTTCCCTTCTGTACGTACACGTGAAACTCACTCAGGCCTGCCATCGTCAGCACAACTGCTCTGAAGGATCCCCATGTTCTTACTGTAAAGACTCAGCACACGAGGTCACGTGTAGGTTCCCTGCACTGCAGGCTTAGCCTAGAACCCACCCGACCCATCTCTACCCACCCAGGGCCCCACGTGAATACCCACGGTGCGGCCTGGCTTAGAACCCTACCCATTCCAGAAGATGCTGGCTCATTGCAAAAGTCAGGTCTGTTTAATGATCCTTCTGATCTGGAATACCTGCTCTCTGTCTCCTTCTATTAAAAATAACTTGTTGAACTCTTGAGGTCAGCCGCAGCCAGACTTCCTTTATGAGACCTGAGGCCCACAACTTTCTCTTCTGCGTTCAGTGATTAAAAACTCACCTGGGCCTCTTGATTATATATTGTGACAGAGTCTGTGTCTTTTCAACAGAATTTTGAACTTCTTAAGGATGGCAACCATGCTTTTGTTACTCAATGGAGCATTTCAGTAAATACTCATTGCCTGACATCATCATGTTTGCTTCTACTGGAGGCAAAACGAGAATACCTTAAACATGAATTGTGGTAGGTCTGATTGAGATGGTATAGAAAAGAATGCACTGAGCACTACAGATGGTTGAGGCTACAGACATTTCTTTTAAGAGAGACAATAAAACATTACATGGGCATTATAATTACCCAAATGTCACAGAACAAGCCTGAGCTTTGAGAATTTTATTCTTATAGGGGTGTATCATTCCTCTCCCTGTAAGAGAAAGGATTTCAACTGGCTCGAAAGTAAAGTCTAATAAAGTCTAGTCATGAGACTACAAATATATATACCNAAGCACTATAGATGGTTGAGGCTACAGACATTTCTTGTAAGAGAGACATTAAAACATTACATGGGCATTATAATTACCCAAATGTCACAGAACAAGCCTGAGCTTTGAGAATTTTATTCTTATAGGGGTGTATCATTCCTCTCCCTGTAAGAGAAAGGATTTCAACTGGCTCGAAAGTAAAGTCTAATAAAGTCTAGTCATGAGACTACAAATATATATACCTACATACTACAATATTAAGAAATAACATTCCCAAATGTTCACTAGAAGCAAAATTCTCTATCGTGCATTTTGCATATATCACTACCCCACTTCATTCTTACAATGTGCCAATGAAGGGAGCACTGCATTATCATCTTTTTAACAGTATGGAAACTGAGGTCTGCATAAGTAAAACAGCTATCAAGGTCGGCGGCAGNGGGGAGCACCAGCATTATCATCTTTTTAACAGTATGGAAACTGAGGTCTGCATAAGTAAAACAGCTATCAAGGTCGGCGGCAGACGGAGGATTCGGATTCAGGTCTACGTGGCCACAGGGCTCTTGACTCCTGCGTCACGCTTGGAGATGGCAAGGGGCCGGGCGCTGTGCGCATGGTATCAGACCAGATAGCTAGCTTCTAAATCAATGGAATGCTCCTCGGCTTCCCAGCCCATAAAGTTAGACAGTAATTCTGGGCAGAAGGACCTACGTCTCGGTTTGTAATTTTCACAGATACAGAATGTGACTTTGTAAGTCAATTAGACTTCCAAAGGAGTGCAATTTTTGTATAATTACAGTTGGTTCCTGAAAAATACCAGTAAATAAGCTAACTTAGGGCAACAATGTCCATAGAAGATGGCCAGGCATGTTAAGTACAAATACCTTCAAATGTTTCTTTGAGTCTGTTCTATTATTATGTTGTTTGCTAAACCCCATATTGCGAATGCCACCCAATTAAGAGATATGCCAGATTTTCCTTAAAATTGGTTTGTTATTAAAGGAATAATTTCCACCAGTCCATATGACCTTCAGGATGACCCTAATGAACACGAGAAACTGTGATCCAACAGAAATACGTATTTGTATTTTAAACAGAAATACGTATTTGTATTTTAAAAAGCATTCAAGCCAAAGAAAAAATTAATTCCAGAGAAAAGNTTTTTTAAAGATTTTATTTATTTATTCGACAGAGATAGAGATAGCCAATGAGAGAGGGAACACAAGCAGGGGGAGTGGGAGAGGAAGAGGCAGGCTCATAGAGGAGGAGCCTGACGTGGGGCTCGATCCCACAACGCCGGGATCACGCCCTGAGCCGAAGGCAGACGCTTAACCGCTGTGCCACCCAGGCGCCCCTTACGTATTTGTATTTTAAACAGAAATACGTATTTGTATTTTAAAAANAAACAGAAATACGTATTTGTATTTTAAACAGAAATACGTATTTGTATTTTAAAAAGCACTCAAGCCAAAGAAAAAATTAATTCCAGAGAAAAGTCATGTCAGGATAATGTCAAGAAGTAGCTAAGTCTTCANGTATTTGTATTTTAAACAGAAATACGTATTTGTATTTTAAAAAGCATTCAAGCCAAAGAAAAAATTAATTCCAGAGAAAAGTCATGTCAGGATAATGTCAAGAAGTAGCTAAGTCTTCAAAAATATTTCTATGAAAACACACGATGGGTCCTTAATAGAATACATTTAGCTGGCTATAATCTCTATTTCAGAAGATTGTTTTATTTTGCTGACTTTCTGATATAAAAACTCAGTAAAACATTTTATGTTAAGAATGACTAGCTCTAAATCTGGCTTAGCAAACAGATTTGTGTAAAAGATACACGTCTTTTAAGAATATGCTTTTTGAACATTTAGTATGTGGAAGTCAAACAAATTTTCCCTTAGGTTTTAGATCTTTGCATAGATGAAAACTCTGCTGCCTTGGCATTCTCGTTACAACCCTAGCAGGGCGTGCCGAAGGACGGGGCTCGGCTCCCACCATAGACAGAGGTCCAAACTCTGAAGGAGGAAGTGAGCACATGGGACAGGGAGGGCCTCTCCTGGCTTGTGAACCACACAATAAAGAGTATACCCTTCCTTGAATTCTTCTGCCACTGGCAAAAGGAAGGAAACCAGATTCAGAGGACATTGAAAAATTAATTTGACCCTTCTCTGTGACTGGTTGGAAAGCCTAAAGCCAAGACAAAATTCAAGTTATAAATGACAATTAATCCCCCCTGCAGATCGCAAGGCCTTGGGCTTACAGTGAAGTCTTTAGGGGAGATGCGAGGACAGAGAAGTGAGAACTTGTGAGAAAGGTACAGATCTGAGTCTCCAGAAGTACCACGGAAAGCTCTTTGTTTTTGGTATGATAAGTAATGTAAATCCTGATAACACGGACTTATTTTTGTTTTAAAAACACAGTTGTGGGGCGCCTGGGTGGNCTTTCCTCTCTACCCCAAATCTACATGGAGCAGAAGCCTTAGAACGGGGCTGTGTCCCTCTCCTGCCGTCCAGTGGAGCACCTGCTCAGGTGACCGCTGCACACGTCACCGAAGCCGCAAAAACGTGAGCCTGAGGCTCTTCCGCTGTCTCATTAATACAAATGAGATGTTGACAACATATGGAATGAATTGATTCATTTTCCATAAACGACCTCAGGACAAAGAGGGAGAGGTGGGTGATCAGGCAATGCCAGCTTTGGAGACGCTATGTCAGTTCACAGGGTGACGGGATGGGCCACAGACCTTCTCATCCACGAGGGGTTCTTTTCCAGCAAATGACAATCGTATAAAAGCCCTCAGCAAAGAAATAAATTAGCCCTACTAAAAACCTGATCTTTATAGCTCCAACGTCCCTCAAGGGCTTGTCTCGAGAGCACGGGGTTCTGGTTGAGACAGGCTGTACACGAGCTGGGAGATGCGGGGCAGCTACACCGGACAGTTCTCCCTGTAAATGAGGGTAGGGATGCTTTTGTTGCAGGCTGCTGTGCTGGGGTGAAGGCTTATGAAAGTCAATCTATAAATGATGGCAATTACTATTACTGTGACGATTTTAAAAGTACCGATGGCAGCCCATTACCTGCTGACATTCTCTACGGGGGTTCATTATTGATGAGGGAACAGAAGGCAAGCTGAGGACAAAGCAGAAACTGACACCCTGCAATCCCCACCACCACCACCACCATGGAATGTACAAGACATTCCTCAGGCACCTCCGGCTGCCCTAAAGCTAAGGAAAAGAAAAATCAAATGGTTAACTAACAGAGATCACAATCCTGCAAGACTTGTCTCCCTCAGTTTACAAATGTTTTAGCAGTTTACAAGAAGGAAGCATTTCTATCAATAACCTAGCTTCCAGAAAGGAATGTAGATACAATTAAATGTCCTTATAATCTGCAGGCTCCAGGAAGTTCCCAACCATCTTAATGTTAAGGCCTTGCCAGAGGGAAAAACAATCTTAACTTGACAATGGCAAGGCCTCCAGTATCCTGTGAATCTTAACATATGAAAGTATTTTCTCAACCTCCCTTTTCCTTACCTTCCCCCAGCCCCATAGTATATCATCAGCCACCCCTCACAACCCTGGGACAGCAGCTCTTTCTGCCCACGGGTCCTGTACCCATGCTTTAATAAACCACCAATTTTGCACCAAAGACGTCTCAAGAATTCTTTCTTGGTCATCGACTCCAGACTCCACGCCACAGAACCTCACCTATATCCCACAACCCCATCAATTATCATCATCATCATCAACACCAAACCAAGTCGTCAACACAGATTATCTCGTCCGCTGGTCTGCAGCTCGTTAGGGTCAGGTTGTCCAAATCTACTTTTTCTAAACTCTGACAGACGTAGTGAAATATTAACACAGTGTGTGAAGCATAAAATGCTTTTACAGTTCTGAGTTTTACAAATTTATAGACGATGGAACAAATATCTGTCATCTATAATACGTTCCACTGTCCCACAAGGGGAACTAAACATCAAGGCATAATCATATCCTGCCGGCCGTGACCTCTGAAGATGCAGATCTGCTTGAAAAAACAATAGAATAATTCCTCCTTAGCGGAAAACATCTGAGTTTATGTTTAAAATATGCT